>NC_044496.1:33761271-33881271 GCF_902362185.1 Chanos chanos
TTTTCCCATGCCGCGTTGGCCGATTCACTTGTCGGACTGAGAGATTACACATTTTTTCAAGCCCGAACATATTACTTCCATTTGCCTCTATGCATTCACTGGGAACCATATAATGGAGTATTAACCAATATACAGGATCAAGAGCAGAGTACAGGCCCCACCAAACCATCATTAGTCTGGCCATGCCATTATAGATACTCTTAAGATTCCTCAGTCTGATGATGTATACTTCATGGCATGCCCTTATAAACCTGTGCTAAACTATACTGTCCTGTATGCATTGACTTTTATCATGTAGATTTTCTTCCCTCTATTACAGGTACTATGTAGTTCTTATTTTTGTGATACTTTCAGATGTCCTGTGGTAATTTATGCCAGAGGGTGTAGGATAGCTGTAGATTATGAGACTATAGACCCACTTATCTCTGTCTGTAGTTCCCTCTCTTACTTTCCTTTAACTTTTCCTGCATTTGTATCTGGTCTAATACTGAACTTAACAGTGACACCAGACAGCTCCTTCATGACTACATGCTTGATTTATATTCTGCCTGTGACTTGGAAGTCACTTTGTGACTTTTACATTAAACTGATTTTAATGTTTCCCCGCCTTTCGCCCTATGACCGCTGGGATAGTCTCCAGCACCCCCCGCGACCCTAATCAGGATAGGCGGCTTAGATAATGAGTGAGTGAGTGAGTGATTTTAATGTGAAAGGTTGGTTCGAATTAGTCCAATTGCCTTATATTCATATTCTGATCTCTTCCAGCTGAGAATAGAAATGTGACCATCCAGCAGCTATCACAGCCAGTGGAGTACATCAAACCCCTAACAGAACACCTATTTTAAGGCAAAAATGCTCGTGGAAAAAATTCAAAATCACTGAACATTTCCTTAAAGGTGTTCGGGTCAATTCCTGTGCACTCTCTGTGCAGCAGGATTTGATGAAATATCCATTTCAAAGGAATGTCATTTATAATGTAGTGGTGTTAGAAAGACTCAACCTGATGAATCTGTGTGATAAGAACCATAGGAGAACATTGACTGAGCAGATGGAGGTAATAACTAGAAAATATAATGAAACATAATGCATGTCCCCATTCCGGTACCCACATCATTCAGTCTGGCATGTGATGGTGTAATGTGTACCTGTGGAGTCAGGAGTGACGGGTTTGACAGGCCTCTGGAATTGGAAGGTACTTCTGGGCACAGGATGTGGAATACTTCCTGATGCTTTCGTCTCCTAGCAATAGCATCATACAAACAATAGTAAATAGAACTAAGGCAGCCAAAAAATGTATTTGTTTCTGGCTTGAGACAATTGCTGTCCAGTAAATCCCATCTCAGTCTACCAACTTGGGAGACACTCATTCTGCCTAAAGAATAGATTTACAGTGTTCTTACAAAATACCTATAAAATGCTGTCTGACAAATTAATCCACATGATATAAATGTGTGGTTTGTGGCTCTCAGAGCTGGAGCCAAATGTGTCTTTTAAGCTTTAGGAAAAGCAGGTGCTCTGCAATGAGGGAACTTAATTGCTACCTTGAGACATGACAGGATGAGAAAAGACAAGTATGAAGGAGGGTTAACAGCAGCTAATGTCAGTACATCTGCCAGGATTGGGGAATTTGGCTGCCCTGTTGGCCATTCTGTGTATTGTCATGCCTTGTGCTTTTGTTTGTTTTAGTGTTGCCATGTGCTTCTGTTTGTTCCCGTGTACTCCTGTCCCCGCCCCCCACCTAATCCATGTTATTACCCGGTTTGTTTCCTCCAATAGTCTGTCTCTGTCGTTAATTGTTCTGTGCATTTAAGTCCTGTGTTTGTACCTGTTCTTTGTCAGATTGTGACCTTTTGTTCCTTCTGCCTGTCTGTGTGAGTTTTGCCTTCTGTGATTTGTAAGTTTGACCGTTTTTACCTGGACCTGTTTTTGCCGTTTTGGATTTGGTTGCCCTGTGGATATCTGGCTTTGACCTTGTTTGTACCCTGTTTTTGACTAATCTTTTGCCTAATGATTTGGATTTGTTTGCTCTCTGGATTTCTGGATTAAACCTTGGACTGGACACTGTTTTGAGATTGCCTCTTGATTTTTTGAATAAAGCTAATTTTACCCAGCGGGTTTGCGATTGGGTCTTGGTCTGTCAAAACCTCACAGCTAAACACCTGGAGCTGTGTTTTTAATGACAAGTGAAAAACACTGATGCTGCTTTGACTTACTGGCTTTGTTAAAGCATGTTCACTCAGCATCTGATACAACTGTTGCTTTGTATATCCGAAATGTTCCAGTTCTCCCTCAGTGCAACCAAATGTTACATTCACTCAAACGTGGTCTTGATTTATTCACCAAGAATCTCTTCACCACTTCTGTGTCTCACTGTTTGAGACAAACCCACATGTTAACGTTTGAGCCTTGCAAACTTTCCTCAGACAGGCCAAACATCCCCTGTCATCTGAGAGACGTGAGTGCATGCATAGCTCAGGCCATTTTCACTGCAGGAGGAATGGCACTATCATCTGTGTGTATGTGTGTGAGGTGTGTGCATGTATGTGTGTGTCTGTGTGGTGTGCAGCCGCATGTGTGCATGCATGTGTGTGTCACATGTATTTGCGTGTGTGACTGCAGGTCTGAACAGGACAGAGTGTGTACCTGGCTTTCAGCACTGTTCAGTGGGACCACATGGCTATTTATCAGTGCATCTGTCAAAGACACAGGAGAAAAAGGATTAAGGAAATCTACTATGTAAACAAAAGCACAAAGGACATGATTGTATTGCCCTCTTTGTAATATACTCAATACTGGATGACGCTCTTTCCTTAGTTTTGACTTCTTTTGTGAGTACAGAAAAAAGCAAAAAAACTAACCAAAGTTTATGACAAACACAGGAGAGGAAACATCAGACCCATTGTTCTCTTGCTGTTTTGTTTGCCTGGTACATATTATCATGGGAAAACCCAAAAACAAGTCCTTAAAAAAGTAACCCTCCCTAAACTGAGAGTAAAAACAGATTTTAAGATGGTGCCTGTGATGGAGGTGGTTTTAATGTTTTTGCTATAATCACACATTCTGAAAAACCCAGCCGCACTGAGAGAGAACCACGGAGAAACTGGCGGAGTTTTTGAAGCGGTTTGTCGAAATTTCTGTTTCATCCCACCGGTGGGATGGCTGACTGCAAAGGGTTAAAATCACAGCCCACCTGCTTTCTGTCACCCTGTACATGGGCTTCATGTTTCTCAGAATAATTTTAAAATAATAAAGAATTCGGTCCAATGACGTCAAACAAGTTCTCTAATCAGTGCAATAATTCACGTAATTCCCTTTTGGAGTGTTGGAGAGAAGTGTGCTAACTTTGGGGAGGGGAGGGGTGCTGACAGTTGCAAGAAATTTCCTCAGCAGGATGTTCATCTTGTGCTTCATAATACTGAGACATTCCAGATGAAAAGTAAGCCGACAGCATTTTTGCCTGCAGGGCAGAATGGGGAGTGAGGAAAAGCAGACAATGCCAACGTGAGAGCCCGTCATGAGCTTTTCATCCATTTCATTTACTGTCTAACAGTACACTTCAGCTAAACATAAACTGCATGCCTGTACAGAAAAAAAATCTACCAAATGCCAGTTAAAGAACAACAAGTTGAGCAAATGGTCCTGCAGATGATTCTTACTGGTTTTTACTTTTACTTAAGTAGGTGCATTCAAGACAAGGAAACAATGACTAACATTACATCATTTCATTTCCTATTTTCTCTCCCTCATTTTTGTGGTCTGGTTCAGACTCTAACCACAGGGACAGTTAAATGAGCATAGCTTCACTTGGCACTCCAATTACAGCTCTGCCAGGTCACACCCTGTGGTCAGGGGCCATTTCAACCCAAAATCACTGTGTGTAAACCCACAAGGGTGACTTCAAATTACACATATCTGTATAGCTCTGCTTCTACCTTGCATATCTTCCTCCTTATTTGGCTCCAGTAAGTTGTTCCCAGCCAAACCACCATAGCGTTTTCTCCATTTGCGACGGAGAGAGGGAGTTCTGTGAAAACTGGGTGAGAAAACAACAACAACAACTACGACAATAAAAACAACAGAAATGAAATCTCAGGACCTCAGTTACAGAGTGTCTGGTTTGTTCAGTTTCTTAAGGCAGTTCATTTATTTGTTCTGCTCTTTTCTGTCCTCTCTAGACTCTTACTAAAAGCATTGAGAACAACAAAAATATGCATAGGTGCACATCCTCTATTAGTTGTATATTATTGGGGTACACAATAACACCTAGATATGAGCTCAAACACATCAGGTAGATGAGGTTCAGGATGGGATCCATTCAGTGACGAACAGATCAGAATGCTATATTCACAAGTGTAAGGTTAGAACTGAATGTGTTCTCATGTACAGAATGTCTAGATTTTGCCATATATAGGTGTGATTTAAATACACTTGGGCATGTCTAGTCATGATGAGTAGTTCGCAGAGGAGAGTCATTTTTACGGCACTACGACAGAGTTGTCACTCATCAGTGTGCTACAGTCCTGCTTTTGCGCTGCTCTCAACAACAGTGCCACGTTTCACTCCCTCTGAAGAATGAACTGATTTCTTTCAGTTTACATTCGGGGCTTTCAGAGGGAGACATGGTTTAAAGGTAGTCACATTCAGAGTTAGTGAACTCACAAAAAAAGGTCTTTGTCTCAGACATTTGAGAAAAATATGTAAAACTAAACTTACCTGAGAAGATTTACATCTGTCTCTTGGCTTTGAATAGGTTCCATGTAGGGTTTAGACTGAGAATGCTTCTTAACACACTTGTCAGAAGTCTGTCCTGCGTGAACACTCTAAAGCATCCCGTGAGAAAGGTGAACTCTCGAGAAGGCAAAGGGAAAACCACCAGTTATGCTTGGTTCACATCTGTTTTCAAATTCATACAAGTGCAGCAGCAGTGGTAGTCTTTCTGTTTAGTCCCACGGGCATGCAAGTGTCTGCCAATCTCAAACTGTGTTGCTGCTAGCATCATCCTCACTGAATGGAGGAGGGTGCAAAAGAGTAGTCTCAGTAAGGGGAGGGTGCTCTTTACTACATAAGGAACAGTGTGTTTCCCTAAAAAAAAAGTGAGAGAGAGAGAGAGAGAGAAGAGAGAGAGAGAAAGAAAGAAAGAAAGAAAGAAAGAAAGAAAGATTCTAACAAAAGGAAAATGATGACTGCATGAATGAATTAATCAGCCCCTCAGTCGGTTAAGTGATCAGAAATGAAAAATCCATGTTTACAACCCCAAAACATAGTGTGTTATTAATCAAGCATTTTGCTAAAATGAAAATATTTGTAAGCACATTATTTTCATTATTGGCACATGTAACATTTCTCTGTTGTTAACTCTAATATCAGAATTTTTGCATTGGTTTGATCCTCTGGGGAAAATAGACAAAATTGAGGCTGTGTCCAGGACAGCCAATGAGCACTTGTCCCTGGCAAAGCTCTCAGAAGGCTGTAAAAATTCTCTCCATGAGCTTGGGCTGCCAAACTGGCCTGGCCACCCTGTGTGAATTCTCTGATTGTTATGCTTAGCTCCACCATTAAGTTGTGGTGGACAGAGAGAGATGCCACGTGAACTGGTTTCTGCTGGTTTCTACTGGCTTATCGGAGGACTGCTCAAGGTTAGAACCCATTGTTTCATTGCCTTCAGGAAAGCAAGCATTATTTGTCATGTAGGTGATGCTGTCCTGTGGCAGTGTGCAAGGCTGTTTTAACTGAAATGCAAGGAGAAGCTGCAAACTTTTAGTATGGGAGGAGAGAATGAGCAGCAGTCACAGATACACTCTTTCAGTAACAGTCCCAGGTGGCAAAGATGCAGGGATCCCTTATTATACAGAATTGTTAAAAACTACAGAACAGAATGAAAAGTAAATCAAGAAAGAGGGGTGTGCAACAGACAGAAGGCACTCCCACCACTGAAAGGATTTAATTCAGGCCAACCTTTCACAGCATCCTCAACAGACATCTAAAACCCATGATTGCTCTACCTCAGCAAAACCCTCCTTAAGGAATGTATCAAGCCATGACTGGTGAAACAGCTAAGTAATGCTTTAGTTATACCTTCAGCATTAGTGGCTGACAGTTGTAATAGGTCTAGAAAATAGTTGGTTCTGAATTGAGCCCCTGCTGCTGCAGAAACATACACCAGGAGAGAGGAGCTGGAACTGAATCTGAAACCTCAAAGGCAGTGGGAAGAGGGACCAGGAGCTCTGAGGTGACAGGGAGCAGCAGTGACTGGGTGAACATTGCAGGACAGAGGGTGGGATCATGATGGGAACTGAACTCAGATTGCCCAGGTCCCAGACAAAGAGTCTTCTCCCATGCCCATCCGGTGCCACTACCCTTGCTCCACTGTTGCTTCCCTGCCATTCCATCTAGCAGGGGTTCAAAAGTGGAGTGAAACAAAGAGATAAACCTGTTGCTGATGAGAGACTAAGGGAAAGCAAAGTGTGAGGACCCAACTGTGCCTTCCTCCCTCTGCCACAGTTCAGCTACCCATATCAATGCCGGACCTCTCACTCGCTCTCACTCATTATCTAAGCCAGGGGTGGGCAAATCCGGTCCTGGAGGGCCATGGTCCTGCTGTTTTTCTTTTCGACCAACTAAATACAATCTCTGATTGGCTGAAGAGCATGCACACCTGTTTTCAAAGTGAAAATCAACAGGTAGCTAAGAGGTGAAAACAAAAACCGACAGGACACCGGCCCTCCAGGACTGGATTTGCCCACCCCTGATCTAAGCCATTTATCCTAATGAGGTCGTGGGGGTTGCTGGAGTCTATTCCAGCATTCATTAGGCGAAAGGCGGGGAAGCACCCTGGACAGGTTGCCAGTCCATCACAGAATGGCGGACCTCTTAAAGGGAAATCATCACTGCCAGTTAGACAAAGCCTTCACAAGAATGCTAAGGAAAACCAACAAAAACAGGTGCAGAATTTGACAGAATAATTAACTGAACCAAGGAAAACCAGGAAGTGACTAAGGATGCGTAATACAGACATCACTGGCAGAGGGGGAGCGTGACAGTTTCCTTTGGACCTACTTGGCAGTTTTTCCATCCACTTGAGAAAGTGTGTCTCAGTACCTAGCGAATTGCCAACATAGGCAGAATTTTGCGCTATCAAACGTGCGTCTCCAACACAAATGCTGTCTCAGTTTTTAAATAGTTTCAATATGCTTTCTATCAAATTCTTATTTTGGCCGAATTGTGTGGCAATCTCACATGTATCCTTAATCAACAAGACAGTCCCACAATGCTATGTGACAATGAGCTTTCTTCAAAACTTTCGTTAATGACTCCATACCAGATTCAGACGGACTATAAATTTGACAAGGACATGTCAGGCATTGCAGTAACATAAGATAGAACCACTGATTTTGAGTTCTGTCTGCATTTTCATGACATTGGGTAGAATTTTGTCAGTCATGGGTGTTACTGGTGAAAAAATATATCCAAACTCAGGACATGCACATTAGTGCACCTGCTGTGTTGGTTGAAGACTGCACAGTAGACTCCAGAGGAGATTTTTGAAGAGGTGTGGACTGACACAAAAAGACTGGCCTCCATAATAAATTCGGAGTTCCAGGGAAACAGGAAAGCCAGAGGTCTTAGAGAGCTTGAATGACAGATGGCAAAACTAGGCCAACTCGGAAGGATGAGATGAACGTCAATTGTTAATTGGCAGCATTGGGTCTCAGTATCCAGAATATCATAGACAGGTTCAGCAATGAGATTCTGTCTCTGCTCAAATAACCATCACTCTCACAAAGCCCTCAGGTAACAATATCCCACACTCCAATCCCCACTGTGGATTTTGGAGCTATGGTTGCGGCAAAAGCAGAAAATGAATACAAACTGTTGATCCACAGATTACAGAGAGAAAAGCAACTGCCTAGCACTCTTGTGGGCATTTTCATTTATTTGGAGAGCCTTGCAAAGGCATACGCTGTTATTACTGTTCTCTACTAGTTTGTCATCACACTTCCAGTGACATCCTGCAGTGATGGAACTTCTCACTAAAACTCATCAAGAATGGACTGTGAATCGCTGTGTTGCAGGATTGGATGTCTGATCTGATGATCAACGCAGGGATGAGAGTGAGGAATGCCTTTTTGAGGCTCAGACACAGACATTAGATGGAATACTCTCTCTCTCTCTCTCTCTCTCTCTCTCTCTCTCTCTCTCTCTTTCTGTGTGTGTGTGTGTGTGTGTGTTTGTGTGTGTGTGTGTCTGTAGGTGTGTTTGTGTGTGTGTGTCCCCTCAAAAAATGGGTGCATGACACTCTTGCTTTCTGTTACGTATTTTAATGCCGTAGGATATATGGAAGCCTGTGTCAATAAATCTGTGTTGAGAAGTTTCCGGTCATGCCAGGACAAATTCCTGTAACTGACACATACTGGCCAATAAACATGATCCTGATTCATGATTCTGAATGGGATTCTGATTCTGATAGTAAAGGACAAGAAAGGAGTTAAACGAATATTCCATGCAAAATCCTTAATTTAATACGTGATTCCTCACTGCAATTTTAGTTTAGAGTAATTTGGACAAGGTTCAACTCCACATCTACTCTGTAGCAGGACAAAAGGAGCTAGCGGTGAATCACGAATCATATGACTTCGAGACTGTGATATAACAAAGACCAGCTATCGTAGCAAACCAAAAAAACCCAGAGCAAAAAAAGGTAATAGTAGTAATGAAAATCCAAGAGTTCAGTCAAAAATTAGTTTGCAAACTGACATTTCTCAACCGAGAATGGATAAGATACAATGGATATATGACATATTAACCAGTATTTACTCCTGTGTATTTCTTAGTTTTTGTTTTCTCTTTCAAAATAGTGATCTTCCCTTTTAAGTTACTAGTTCACTCTTCATGTGTATTGTCCAGCTAGAGAGTGGATAGAGGGAGCACTGGGTAAATTCTTTCAAACTACCTTCATTGTTGGGCTTCACTTTTTGCTTAGAATGGAATTCTAGTGATAAATTTTGCTTAGAATGGAATTCTAGTGATACATTTTGCTTAGAATGGAATTCTCCTTTAAGAGTAAAAGTTAAATAAGCAATGGTGACTTTTGTGTTTTAATGGACACAATATCTGAGCTTTAAATGTAACTTATGTTTACAATGCCATAGGAAAAATAGCTACCATATAAAAACAGGGATTTTGCCCACTGGTCTGTTCAGCTCCAGAAAACAACAGTATTTATATAAGTAGTTTTTTAGTCCTTTGTACGCATCCTCCTTTGTATGCATTGTCAGGTGAATTAGTATACATGAAAAATTGAAAGAGTGGTTCCGTCTACAGCTCAGCATCAGCTGTAAACCTGAAGAATATTTACCATATGGCATGTGTGCAGGATAGAAATTTAGTCGTGTTTCTGGAGATCTACAAAAAAAGAGTAGAAATGATACATGAGATGTACTATTTGGCTGAAAAAATATATGTACGCAATTAGACAATTTTAGGAATTGATTTTCAAAAGTGTTGATGGCTAAATTGTCCTCCAATTCTGGAATGACCCTAATGCTTTCTAATGCCTTAAGCCTCTACTGAAACACTTCACAAACATGGCGGAGCAAAATAATATCAAAAGATAGCACTGACACAGGGAGAACCAAGTCTCCTAGTAGCCTATTTGCCAACCCCAAGGGACAGCCAACTAGCCATGACTGCATCTGTAAATTTATTAATTATAGGCCAATTTGCTACATGCAGAGCACAAGAGCACTTGTGATTATTGCATCATACAGTATTTCACTGGTCATTATTAAGAGAGCTAGGGAAAAATCCTAAACAATATATACATATATATATATATATATATATATATATATATATATATATATATATATATATATATATATATATATATATATATCACTCATTCATTAAGATACCTCAGCTTACTGGAGAGGTGACCTGGGCAATCCCAGCACTACTTATGTAATTTTTTGGATGATTTGCGCGTTGCTGATTTTTTTTACGTCTTTAAGAGATAACTTGTTCCATTTTAACCAAATGCATAATGCATAGTTTACTTAACTAACTTAACTAAGAGGATACTGAAAATTTTTCTCAGAAGTGATAAACATGGTATCATCAACAAACAGTACTGGAAAGAGACTGGAATGCACTGGGAAGATCACTGACATAGATGAGAAAAAATGGGCCCAGAATAGAACCTTGAGGAACACCAGAATGCAATTTAGCTTCGTTCCAACACATCATGTATAGTTGCATATCCAGATGAACAGTTTGTTCTTAGAAGCATAATCTTGTAGTTGAGAAATTGGTGTCATAATGAACTGTATTGAAGGCTAATATCGAGCCTATATGGAGCAGATGTACGGTTTTGACCTAGCTGCCCCAGGGACATGTAGGTTGTGTAGCTCGTAAAAACACTGTGCAGATGTTCTTGTAAAGTACTGACATTTAACTGTTTTTCTAATTTATCTAGAGCTTTTGAGTATCAAGGTCAAACTGAAATTGAATGTTAAATTGGATGTTGAAAACGAAGGAGGGTAATCAAGTCAATTTTGTGTGCTTTCAGAAAGTTTCCAGACCTGTGAAACAATGCCAGTTTTAAAAACGATAATATAAACCATATAAGAGTTTATGCAATTGCAGACGTCAGGTTTTTTTATGAATGATTTATGAATCTCATCAGTGTCCTGCAGTGCAGTCTTTAAGACCCTGCATATTATTAGGAGCCAAATGAGTGGAAGGAGTGATAGTCATTACTTCTTATGTATTCTGTGGGACACTCATCAATATCTCTGATTTTCACTGAGAAGGAGGGACACAGCTGAATAAACTAATCTTTAATTATCCAGGCAATTTCCCTTGGATCTGAAAAAGTTCTTTTCCTTTGAAGGAAAAATTGGCTGATTCAAACCAGATTTTCTGTCATTGACTAAATCATGTAATCATTTCCAAGTTTATTTTACACTCACTGTGAATTCAGTAGATTTTTCAGTCTTTTTTGGGTGGCAGTGGGTAGCGCAGTGGGTAGCTCTGTCGCCTCACAGCAATAAGCGCTGGGATCGGCTCCAGCACCCCCGTGTCCCTAATCAGGATAAGCGGCTTAGATACATTTTTTTTTTAATTAATCAGATGAAGAGAGGTATTCTTATCTATATACTTCTCATACGGCCAATTGTCCTCCAGAGCTGATTTAACTAGATCTTGCTTAAAGCCATGTTGAGTTCCATGTTGAGTGTGCTTGAAACATGATGAAACAAGATGTCAGAGGAAATCAATGATTAAAACAGTCTTTAAAATGTGTAAAAAGAGCTCCTAAGAAGCATTCACACTAGATCAATGAACACCTTGCCCCGAGAGACTTTGACTACAGAATATTTAAAACAGATAATATTTCTATTGTTGAATATACAGTAAGCTGTTCTCTTTTTTCCCTGGGATTATGCATTAAGAAAACTGAAAGACTGGTAATGGTCTGAAATATCTTCACAAAAATGCTGTATTTAGAATGTTTTAAAATGATAAAAGTGACTCAGATGTATGGGGCTTTAAAATCATGCTGGTGGTAAACTTTTTCAGTGTGTTTTATATTACAGTGGCCAAGTATGTAATATATCTCACACCCTTTAACAGTTTTGTCCAATAAAATATCAAATATATCATTATAAATATCATAAAGGATTATCAGTTTTAGATGAGTGATATGCACACCACACAATCAAATTTCTACAAATAGTTTGTGGATACAGAGGCCTCTCTACAAAAACATTTGGAAAATAAAAAAAAAAATAGAAATTGTTCTGTGCAGCAATTTGTCTGTGAAAGTTCTCTTTAAGCATTTCCTTGTGTTTGGCTCCAGTCATTGTTCCCCCTACTCTTCCTCGTCTTCCAGTCTCTGCTGCTGACAATCAACTCTGTGGTGTACCACTGTCACTCCAATGTTTAATGGTCAAAAACGGTCAAACAAGCCGTGTTTGCTTTGCCGCATACGGATGTTGATGATTAACCGTTTAACCGTTAACCGACAACAAGGATTCTGACCGATCAATACTATCAGTTAAAAAGTTAAAAAAAAAAATTGTAAATAAATAAATAAATAAATGTATTTGATGTGCCCCTGAGATGGCACTTAGCCCCTAATCTGCTTAAACTGGGAGGAGAGGTTGAGAGCAGGCATGCTCCAAAACACAGCAGCTCACACAACACAGCCCTAGACCATTATTGTTCTGAGGGAAGCTAGCCCATCATTGAAATGCTTGAGTATCACACCCTAGATAACATAGCTTTAAGCCCTTTCCTTTGAGAAGTGAAATAAGCCTGCCTTTGGGATGCGTGTGCGTGCGTGCGTGTGTGTGCGTGTTTGGTGAGTGTGTGCATATATGTATGTGTGTGGGCATACTCGGTAACACCTACAATTGCCCCCCCCCCCTCCAATCACCCCCACTTTAGTCTGTTTTCCCCTTCTGTCCTTCCTGCCATGTATCTCTATCATTCTACCTCACTCCAACCACAACTCTCTTCACATCAGCATTACTCTTTATTCAGATTCCTTCTTCTATCCCTCAGCTCCAATCCACTATACTTTTTCCCCATCATCCCTTCTATCTGCCTTACTCACTGCTTATAAAAAAACAAATCCAAAGACGTTATAACAATGGCTTAACTGTTGTAATATTACAACTCTACTCCAGGCCTGCTGTACACAGCTGAGTCTTCAAATGACCTCCCAACCCCATTACCAATCCCCATTTGCGCCAGTGCTCTTTATCCTGAGTGTTTGTATGTTTCTGTGTTTATGTTACATGTTCATTCTGGTCTCATTATATGTAGTCACATTCAAAATCTCCCCCACATGGATCCTTACTGCACACCATGTAATTCAATATCAGTCACCACAATACCAATCCCATGGTACTGCCAGTGAAAATAACATCATGAAACATAAGAGGAATCAGCTCCCCTGCAAAAAGAACAAAAATATTAAATCACCTAACAAACTCAGATCTGATATGTGCTTTAAACAGGAAACTCACCTTACAGAAGCAGAGTCTCGGAAACTTACAGATAGATGGATTGGCCAGACATACCACTCCACGTCTAGCTCCAAAAACGAGCCGTTTCCATTTAATGAGTAAGAACATATAATTTTCTTACAACTCAACACTGACAGATTCAGAGGGTCCCTATACCATAATCACCAGAACTATTGGAAAAGACACTCTAACTCTAGCAAATATCTATGGCCCCAAAGCAGACTCTTCCTCCTTTTTCCACTCATTGTTCTCAGCACTATCTAACTTTCCTGACTCCCATATCATCCTAGGCAGTTATTTAAATGTAGTATTGGACCCAAACATAGATTGCTCATCATCAATCTCCACTAATAAACCCAACCACTCCTCATCCTTACTTAAACAGTATATGTCAGATTATGGACTGATGGATATCTGGAGACTGAATAATCCCAGTAATAAAGAATACTCATATTATTCACCATACCATAAATCATACTCCCGTATAGACTACTTTTTGGTAAATAACTCCATTACACACAAAATAACTGACCCAGCCATCCATAGCATTATCATCTCTGTCCATGCCCCTATTAGTATTATATTTTAGCAGAACACCAACCCCATCCTCCACCTAGATGGCGCTTCAGTAATTCATTACTTAAAGACAAAGAATTCCATGACTACTTCAAAAACGAATGGGCATCCTTTATCGAAATTAATGACATTCCTGGAATAACAGCATGTACACTATGGGAAACTGCAAAGGCAGTCATGAGAGGGAAAATAGTATCATACTGTGCATACAAAAAGAAAAAAGAAATTGCATCAGAACATAACCTACAAAAGGAGGTGAAGAGATTGGACCTTTTGGCCTCGAATATGCCTAACGATTCAGTAATGAAGGACCTCTTGAAAACTAAACATGAACTAAACAACATACTGAACAAGAAAATCGAAGGTATTCTCCTCAAACTCTGTGCAAAATTCCCTGCCGTTGTTAAAGGGCATTGTCCCTTTAAGATCCCCTGTTAACGTTTGTGCATGCGCAAAGTTTGCTTTTCCTTAGTGCGCACTTCGAAGTTGTACGGAGACACTGTTGGTCCTGTTACACAGTTCTGCATTTGCTGAAACATCATTTCTACTCTGTTGTGCATTAGTGACACTAAACCAGAGGCATACGCATACACTCCTCCATGCTTACAAATAAATTGTCAATATAATCTCCTTGGAAGAGCTGCATTCTTTCTAACCAGAGAATTAGGCCAGTGGGTGAACGACCAGCAACTTGACATCCCATAATCCCCCACAAACTCCAACAGCAACATTTTGACCGCCATTCTTTATAGCAACACTCGATGCTGAAAAGGCGTTTGACAGAGTAGTATGGTCCTTTCTCTTCACCTCCCTTAATCACTTTGGATTCCAGCCATATTTCACCAGTTGGATTAAAACACTATACAATTCACCCACTGCATCTGTTATGACCAATGGACTTATATTAAAACCATTTCAATCACAAAGAGGTACTAGACAAGGATGCCCATTGTCCCCATTACTGTTTGCACTTTTCATTGAACCACTGGCTGCTTCCATTAGACAATGTGACCATATCTCAGGCATCCAGTCAAACTCATACCACCATAAAATCAGCTTGTATGCCAATGACATTCTGTTATACATTGCAAACCCCTCATCTTCACTTCCAGTAGTCCAAACTCTGATCAGTAATTACAGTAGGGTGTCTGGCTACTCCATCAACTGGACAAAATCGCCTATAACCAAGCTCAACTGGGATACTGAGGCTGAGGTCCCCCTTTTCAAACGAACAGCAAAATCTATTACATACCTTGTACATTCACATCTCTCCATATCTAAACAAATTATTCAAACTGAACTCACGCCCCTACTACAAGAAATAAAAGACTGTCTGGAAAGATGGAATGAATTACCACTATCTCTAATTGGCTGAATTTCAACTGTTAAAATGAACATCCTCCCAAAAATAAATTACCTCTTTGCCATGACCCCTGTCACCCCACCCCTGGGCTGGTTCTCCTCTCTCAATAGTGCAGTCACTAGACTCCACTGGAAAAACCAAAAACCACAAATTAAAGTATCTACCCTCCAAAAGCCAAAACAATATGGAGGACTTGGGGCCCCAAAGTTCCTCTACTATTTCCTTTCACACCAATTACTGTACATCCACCACTGGACAAATAACACCAATCCACCTTAGCTAGACATTGAGAATACTTTAGCTAAAGAATTGAACATCAAAAATCTCCCAATTATAGATAAATCCATAAAAACTCAGACCTGTTACAAAAACAACACTATCAGCACCACTCTAGCCGCTAGGTGGAAGTCAAATGAAATTCTCCATTACAGTCTCTCACCATCTATCCATACTCCATTATGGCATAATCCCATGTTCTTAATGAATTACAAACCCTTTTTCTTCTCAACCTGGAATGAGAGAGGAGTAACCAGCCTGGGACAGTTATTCAGTGATGGCTTGCTCATGACCTTCGACCACATGCAAAAAAATGCAACATACCAGTCCACTGCTACTTCCAGTTAAAAGAAGTCATAAAAAAAAATCATTACTTGGAATTTTAACAATCATAGCCCTCCCCTCTATTCAAAGTTACAATCACTCAAACCTCAAAAAAAGTTATCCCAAATATACAAACTAGCATCTGAAGACAGCACAACATCAGTCCCTATAGACAAATGGACCACAGACATAAATAACCTACCAACAGATATTAATTGGCAAAGCATATGCAATAACACATTCTCTATGACGTGTAATTCTAAAACCGAACTTAAACAGTATAAAGTCCTTCATAGAACCCACATTACCACCAACAAACTTTACTGCATGGGCTTTAGCCAAAGTAATACATGTTCACAATGTTCAACCTCAACAGATGATTACTTTCATGCCATCTGGCTCTGCCCACATGTCCAAAACTTTTGGTCAGAGGTCATGAGTAAGCTTTCTGAGATCCTTAGCCTCAACATCCCCTTATGTCCCATCATAGCTTTACTTGGCGATGTCTCTATGCTACATACACCGAAACTTCATTCATATTAATATCGCTAACCATTGCCAAAAAAAAAAACATATTACTGAACTGGAAAGACAGAACCAAGATATCCATAGCTCACTGGCTCAACCTACTAATAGTCCATTCAAATCTAGAAAAACTAACCGCATCTCAGAAAAACAACGTTAAATCCTATGAAGACGCTTGGTCCCCCTTCCTACAATACCGTCAACGCTGATCCCTCTCTCCACAAGTGACCCTTAACATTACTATTCTTTTCAACTTTTGTTTATTGATTTTCTCATCTTATATGCTTCAACAACCCTACATGAAAACACAGTTTGTCCCACCAGCCCCACTTGTTTGGTCTTGTCTGTCTTGCCCCATCATGTCTGGTCAGTCTGTTATGCTTTCTTCTTCAACCTTTATATGTTAATATATATATATATACACACACACACACACACACACACATACAAGAAGGATGCATTTTATTTATTTATTTATTTAACTATTATTATTATTATTATTATTATTATTATTATTATTATTATTATTATGGGGGTTTTTTATTTTTTCCCTTCATTCTTTTTCCTTTCCTTTTTTTTCTTTGTGTTGTTGTTGTTTCCCTTTGCTCTTACTTTTTTGTCTTTATTTGTTGCTGTTATTGTTTTCTCTGTTTCTTAGTTTGTTTGTTTTGTTTTCATTGTGATGCATTGTTGTACTTTGTTTTTCGTAATTCTGTATTCAGGACAAAAAAGGGTTCAAGTTCAAGTTCAAGTTTATTTAGAGCTCTCAAAGGGCTTTACAGGCCACAATAGTCAAATCAAAATATGACGGCACCCCCTGACTTAATCCTCATGGCGGGCAAGAAAAAACTCCCCAAAAACCCAAGAGGGAAATGGGAAAATGGGAGAAATCTTGAGGAGGACCACAGAGAGAGGAGATCCCTCCTTGGCCAGACAGGCGTGCAATAGGTGCCGACAACGTGGGCAGTTACAATTGAAAGTAAATTGGGGCATGAACAAAGGGGATGGCGATGTAGACAGGAGGCTGACGGGGGATGGAAGATGATAACACCAGGATGGATCAGTCCACAGGGCGGGAGGAGTCAGGATCACTGGTGTCTCAGGAGTAGCATGTGTGGCTCGACAGAGAGAGAGAGAGAGAGAGAGAGAGGGAGAGGGAGAGAGAGAGAGAGAGAGAGAGAGAGAGAGAGAGAGAGAGAGACATTGTCAGATGTTCATTTCCACATAATGGTAAAGGTAAATATACATCGTGTGCCGAGTGCAGGCAGGGACTCCAGCAAGACTAACTAGTACAGCATAGTTAAAAGGGAGAGCTAGAAGGTAATATGGACATGATGGCACTCTGGGACACAAGGCGGCCACCCACTCCACAGTCAACAAACCTGAGTGAACATGTTAGAGTGGGGGGGGGCGACAGCATCCAGAGTCAAATGTTAAGTCCCCCCACTGAGAGGAACTCATTTTACCTCTGTATTATAACTGACATATTTTGTAAAAAGTGGGAATAAATGTAATTAAAAATGAAAAAAAAGTTTATGCCACATAAAGTATGAAGGCAGGCTGACTATTATCAAACAAATAATTTAGTTAAATTAGTTTTTTTTATCAGGGTTACCTCAGCGATCACTTAGTGAAGGGAAGGGTGGGGGGGAGAGGGGTAAGAAGGGGTCTGGGCAGGTAATCAGGCAGGGGGGAAGCAGGCAGGGTCACAGAGGTTGTTCTAAAGCCCTAACCAAACACGGTGTTGAGAGATGGTCCATCAACCCATGCCTGGCAGGTAACTCATTGTATACGTGGGTGTGAGACAGCAGGTCCAAGATCAGTGGAGGCAGGTAGACACACAGGGCAGTGTGCAATCAGGAGGTGTCAGGACTGCGAGTGCATCAGTCAGAAGATTGATAAGGAAGAGCTGAATAGAACAACTGGATCTGAGGGAGATCGACTCTACAGGAGTGAAAAGAAGAGTAGGAAAGCGCCGGTAATTGAATGAGGTAGGAAAGACTATGTGTTTCTCCTGAGAGGATGCTCAAGCTACTGTCAAGCACATTTGACGCTTTAGTTCAGGGTTTTTCCAAGTGGGTGTCGCGGCACCCTAGTTGCACTCTTCTAGTTATGTGCGCTCCTGCCTAGCAAGGCCCAAAGAGTACTTCATCTACTTAATGGATCTATCCCGTTCGTTGACTGGTAGAGCAATTTAAAACAAACTGGGGGGGGGGGGGGGGGGGGGGGGGGGGGGGTAAGTTGGGTTCTCAGAAATTTTTATCTTCTCAGCTCTATGCGTAGGTACCGCGCAGTGTTGACGTTTGGTTCGTTCGCTGAAATTTCCGGTCATGCGCCGTATCCATTTGAGGTCTCGAACATGCGCCTCTTCAACCAAAGTTGTTATTGAGTGTATGTTTCAGTGTATGTTTTATATATTGCAAGTTAATGTCTCCAGCATATTCCTGGTCTCTGTCCCTTCTGCGAACATTTTTATTCCGACTGCTACACGGCCATGGCAGCTACAATGGCAACCTGTGCTTGAGGCTAGCATCGTTTCAGAGTCCATGTATCTTCGTCAAACACAATCCAGATGTCTTTGTTAAACACCAGAAGAGAGTAGTCCTCTCCACCAGCCAAGTCCTACAGGAGAGAACTTCATCTCGACTCAGCGCAATGCCTAAAAAAGATAAAACGGTATGGAAAGTATGAGCGTTCTCCGTCTTAGTTATCATCTTTCTCCGGTTACTCAGTAAATGACAACAGTGTTCAAATTGCGATAACTTATCCTGGTCATGCGTGCGTTTCTTAGGTATTATGACTTCCTTTGTCATTAGAGGTGTTCTCTGAAATATGTAGCTATGGAAAAGCATGTTTCCAATTCCCCTAGAGCAAAAGCACACAAAAGCAAGCAGAGACTACGACTGGCCCAGTATCTCGACTCCAAAGTGGAGAAGTGATCATTTCAGTGCATGCCAAGCCTGGATCAAAACAAAACGCTATCACAGGTGGGTTGGTCTGTAGAGCTTCTTGGCAAGGCAAGGGGGATAGCAATAGTGTCACTGAGCACTGGAATACTTACACATTATCTTAGTGTAGAAATATTTCATAAGGCACTGAATATAATACAATGAATGTGCATTTGATAGTTACTGTTGAACATGTAAAATGAGATGAAATTTCTTGACATTTTTATTAACTTTTGTTTATGCTGCCATTTTTAACCTAATATTTTGACAATATAGATGTGTCTGCTGAGGCAGTAGGTGTCGCTATTGCTGCACCACCAACAGACGGCGAGGCCAATGCGGAACTTGTGCGGTATTTTGCCAAAGTCCTGGAGTTAAAGAAAAGTGAAGTAGTATTGGATAAGGTAAATGATCATAAAACACAAACCTAAACATTTCTTTGACGTGCACCATCTGTGGTACAGTAAGAAACCAGTCCTGTGTTGTCTTATGTCCCTTAATACAGGGCTGTAGATCCAGGGGAAAAGTCATCAAGGTGTCAGGCACTTTGAGCCCAGAGGAAGTCCTGGAGAAGCTGAAGCAAGAGGCCTCAAGATGAAACTACTGACATGACTAAAGGACTCTTAAGCTTACTGGACTACACTGTATGATGAAGACTCCACAATGTATTTCAACATGAATTAAGTCCTTTTGGAACATATGAGGAGACAGAAAGTTATAAACAAAATATTCAACTGGACAACTTTGTTCCTTGCAATATTGGTGGTTTCCCAAGCCTCAGAATGACTGGCATTTCAGTTCTTCTATAAGTTTTTGTCTGCATTTTAGCATAGTGGGTCTTTTCAAAATTGGGTCTTTTCAAAAGCTCCAAATATTTAACACAATGCGCTTTCCAAAATAGCCAAGCAACATATTTCTTTCTTTTTTGTTGTTGTTGTTGTGTTGTCTTACTATTGGGTATGTTCAATTTAAATGGTTTTGTTTAAATGTTAACAAAACAAAAATCATTACATTTTCAGCAGTTGAAAACATGCAGTCTTTGCCTGTCCATTGCCTACCTGACCACAGCTCCACTAGTGCTGTCTGCAACAGTACAGCACTAATAAGAGTGATGTCCATGAAGTCCACGCATCTCGCATTTTAAACACAGCTCCTGTCTTTAGATATCTATATTTTTACTGTTTTTGAAAGGGTGGAGATGATTTTTATCTAAATAAAATATTGAACAGGTGCAGAGTCGTTTTATCTATTTATTTTTAAAAAAAATTCTCAATGCCTAACTCTTCTAATTCGCCACATGATGGGTTTGAAGATGTTGGAGGCTATTTGAGTGCTGTTATTCAAAAGGATGTAGTCACACTTAATGCTTTAGTACCTGTTTGGTGCATTTTTTGATTGATGTATGATTCATCTCTCTGAATGTCTCCAGCCCCACCTTAGTATTTATGAGTGAGACTCAGCGTGGGTGTGTGTGTGCGTGCGTGTGAGGCCAGTGCAGACTTTCTGCTGTTGTAACAGAGACTGCAGCCCGTGGCATGCGCAGACAGTGAGTAATGCCTTCATTGAGAGCAGACTAATGAGAGACATTGGTAGATGTTTACAATCAGTCTTCCTGACAGTCTGTGAGGGATGCCCCCTCATCCAGACAAATGAAAGGACGTTTCGACTCAGCTGTTATCGTGGCATTCACATTCATGTGTTTCACAGCAAGCTGTAGAAGCATACTTCACGGTCATTGCAATAAAAGCATAATTACAATTATTTTCCACTGTTCAGGGCATACTGGCTTAAGGCTTGTAATGAGCTAACAACTAATGATTTTGGAGTAAGAAGCCAAACTGATGGGCTGGAAATGTAATTTCAGCCACTCAGTTTTAGACCTATTAACTTCAAACATGCAGTCTTCAGCATTAATAACGATAGCTTATTGTAACCCTTGCTGGAAATGGAGGTTTCATGTGGTTATTTGTTATAAAGTCATAAATGTCCAGTCATTTATTAAATGGGTTTCTCCAAAGACTGACACATTTATGAGAAACAATACAGTGAGCAGATATATTAGTGAAGGACGGCGATATGGAGATGGCACATTAACGGCACTCTTTTTGTGAAATATCAGTGATGACATATTCATGTTTATGAGGATGTGTTGCCTGGTAGAATATAAACTGGAGGATATGATTTCCATAGTACTTTTCATGCAGTCTGAGGTCTGCTCCCGGAGAACTGCCCAAAACTCTCTTTAAGACCAGGATTAAAAGTGAAGGCGGTAGGGGTCAGGAAATTCTGATTGGATTGTGCCACTCTTCTTCATCTGAGATGCCAAAAGAAGTGGAAAGCTCTTTCTTCGCACAGGACGTCTCAAGGCATGCTTCTGAGCTACTCGGACAGCCTTTGATACAGACAAACTCATCTCTCTGTGCGCACTCTGCGACACTGCAGTCTGCCATGCCTCCATGTCTAGTAATGACGTGTACATAATTTATAATGTTTGCCAATTGTTCAATTATTCAGTAACTCTTCATATTTTGTTATGTGTCAACACAAATTTCATCTTTATTGGATAAAACGTACTTTCCTCTATATTTCCTCAGCAGTGAAATGAAATGACATTCATCTCCACTGCAGGTTTATCGGATGACTGGAGTTTTTCCTGTAGTATGCAGCGTGGATAGACATCCTGATGTACTATGTCTCGTTGTGGTCTTGCTCACATAAAAGCCAGAATTCATAAGCATAAGATTCTTTGACATGCTGCAGAGTTCTTCAGCATGACAGTTTTAGGCAGAAAGTGTCGTGCTGGCCTTGCTGTGGGATTACCGTCCCTGTCATCAGATCAAACAGCTCAGTGTGTGTTTGTGTTTGTGTGTGTGTGTGTGTGTGTGTGTGTGTAGGTATGAGAGAGAGAGGCTTACACTGTACTGAGAGTGCTCAACTCATAGTCACAACTGCCATACAAAACAGCCAGAATCAGTGATGTTCACATCGTCTTTCTGTCGGGGCTGCCTCACAGATTTATAAAATCCCGTTATTTCATGGAAACAAATTACATCCAGACAAAGTTTTTGTGATTTTGTTAGACACATAAGGTGGACTGTGTGAGATGTTTTTTCTCTGTTGTAAGTCTTCTGGACTTCTGAGCAGCATGTGGTGAAGCAATAAATGCAGTTTTATAGCCGCATGTGCAGTTACACAGAAACATGCTATTACAAGAGTGAATGCATTTTTTTTTTTTTTTTTGGTAGGGGGAAAGAACAGTCCCCTCAGTGATTGAGGAGACTCCTTTTTAGAAAGAGATGGAGCTGTGTGGGAGGAAAGAGGAGAAACCCGCAGAGCAAGCTTCTCTCTGACTCCATTTTCAGCACTATACATTTAACCAGACTCCTCTCTGCTGCAGCAAGAAAGACAATTTTATTTTGTTTCCCGTCATTAAGTTATTTGATATGGAAGCTACCCACACACACACACGCACACGGGATTGAATAGACCGAACAATCCCGTGGAAGGTGAGGTGTTATGTAAACAGTATAATACCTTTCATACGATACAGTCTTACCATACAAAGACAGAGATACACTGCTTCATCATGCTGGGCTGAGTGCTGTTCATATGATGTTTAATATGCATTATGTGTCCGTTACCAGGTTCAGGAAAGTTGGACGTGTTAAAAAGAAAAAATTCAAAAATGGATGTGATGCATACTATAGAAATTTAATTTCATTATTTAATTAATGTAAAATTGGAATAAAGTTGGTTTAGTAAGGACATGGTGTGGCATGATGATGGTAATCGTTTTGCTGTAAAAGACCCTCTGCTTTGTTAACAGTGGAGAGAGCTGAGCATTGTGGCCAGCTCAAATAAACAGACATCCTGCAGAGACACTCTATGGTTATAGTTACAATTGAACTTCTTTCACAATCAGGCTGTGGCATGTAATACCACAGATAACTACCATTTACAGAATCACTGAGGAGCAATTACTGTGTAGAGCAAAATCCCCCCAGTTAATCACACCGAGCTTACTGTTATATGGTTAAGTCTTTCACTGAGCGTACTGTTATAAGGTTAAGTCTTTCACTGAGCGTACTGTTATAAGGTTAAGTCTTTCACTGAGCGTACTGTTATAAGGTTAAGTCTTTCACTGAGCGTACTGTTATAAGGTTAAGTCTTTCACTGAGCGTACTGTTATAAGGTTAAGTCTTTCACTGAGCGTACTGTTATAAGGTTAAGTCTTTCACTGAGCGTACTGTTACATGGTTAAGTCTTTCACTGAGCGTACTGTTATAAGGTTAAGTCTTTCACTGAGCATACTGTTATAAGGTTAAATCTTTCAGCTTCTCAAAATCTCTCAGTTGTTATATCTTCAGCTCATTATTCTTGCCTTACTGTGGTGTCATTGACTTCAGCGACGCCTTACCACTATGGTGTCATAGACTTCAGCGACGCCTTACCACTGTGGTGTCATTGACTGGGGTATCATAGACTTCAGTGATGCCGTGGACGAGGCCCTTCTAAATGGAGCAGATTCCACAGCACACACATTAACCATCAGTGACAAATCTATGCAAACAAGAATCTGGCCATTAAACATCTGCCCATCATATCCTGTATGCCACAGTCAGTGCAGTTGAATGCATTTTAGAACATGTATACATCACAACAGATTCAGTGCTGAGGTGCACATCAACCCACTCTTCAGATTGAAGCACTACTGACACAAGTTACATAATGAGATAAAATGTATTGTTTGTTGTTCAGTCCAAAGTTAAATGTTTTTGTTTTTCTCTCTGTTATTTAAGTAGCCTGTATGCAAATATTGAGTACTTGTGTTCTACCTGTAGGGCAGGTATTCCTCCTCAGTGGGGACAGACATCCTCAATCAAACACCTACACAGGCTATCTAAACACATGCAGATGGGCATGTTAGCACAGAACACATGGCGAGGAGAAAATCTGAGGGAAAAAAACAGCCTCTAACTTCTCATTGAGGGCATAAGAGTGTTGTGTTAACCAGCTGGGAATTAATAAGACCTCTTCTCCCACACAAAGTCAACGCCCATCCACTGGGAATCAGCTTCAAAAGAGATATAGAAACATGCATCCAGTTAGAGAGATCTCAACAATTACAATCTGCCTCTCTCTTTCTCTCTCTCTGTCTATACATATATATATAGAGAGAGAGATACATCCATGCAAACATGCATACATACGTACCCATGTCGTGGGCAGTCGTAGGTCATATAGAGACTGCTGTAATTTATTATATTACATGTCCCTACAGATTTGCAGGAGAAAAAGTCACATGGCTTCAGTGACTGGCCGAACCACAGACCACAAGGATCATTAAAACCAGGCTTTGAAGAATTCCTCTGTGAAGTTCTAAATGTTATTGCTTGTTATTCATGTCTTTAATCATTCCTATACACTGAGGAAATGGCTCTTTCCGAGCAAATGAGAAAAGACTAGACATTTTTATCTAGACATGTTTTATAAGGAAATGTCATGCAGGGCTCTTAACAGAACATTCTGTGGACATGAAAACAAACAAGGAAAGGATGACAGTTAATGCCCTCAAGCCAAGAGCTGATCTTATTTTCCGGTGGCCCCTTGCTAGCAAGGTTGAGTAGCCTGTCAGGATGAGAAATTGTACAGATGTTGGAGAGAGCTGTGTGTGACATGCCCTTTAAATTCTCCACACTGTGAATGTTCAGAGTCTTTCTGGACCTTGGTCCTCCGCGGGGTTGGGACATAAGCAACATCTCTCCAGGGTCAAATAAAACACTCAGCTTTCACACTGGGCCGGGCAACACTTTTGACAGCTCATAGAGGGAAAGATTCAGAATCCTAACAGGTGATCAGAGAATTGTTTGATCACCTTTTTAAAGGACTCATTAAGTCATTAAGTCGGGGGGGGGGGGGTTGGCACTGCATTCCCCTCCCAACTTATGTCACTTTTGGTTCCTGTCATTGCACATGTAAGGCTGATGGTTGACAATGGTTGCATGTGAAACTGCAGCTGTACTTAACTGCCGCAATACATAGCCGGCTAGTCTTTAATAAGACAAATAACTGTTAGCATAATAACAGTGGCAAGATGACCTTATTTCTTTCCATTCAAGTTTTGGTTGCATTACGGCTTTCTTAAAGTCTCTTGGCTGTTGCTGCGAAGTTAACGGTAATGAATGAGATGCAGTTTAACCAATGTTTATGGCACGATAGTGTACATGACCGTCCATTGGTGGCGTGCGAGAGGGCGGGATCTAAAGAAAAAGGTCAAAGTAATGGAAATGCACACACAATGAACGGCAACTGTGGAAAGCAAAAGCCAAATCCCGGACACTTTTGGTGAATTAGAAATCCTGTCCGGACGCATTTTTTAAGTCCAAAAAAGAGGACATATGGCCACCCTAGCATTAAGAGGGCAGGTAGGAGAGACTCAAAGCTATGGTGTGCATGCAAATTCACGATACTTCAATAGCAGTTTGCAGCTGGCAGTCCAGCCCAGCTTTGCTGTAAGTCTGTGAGGGTACTTTTACAGCTTAATGAGGACATTGCTTCCTTGATATACACACATATACATCAAGTTTTTTTTATACAAAACATGACAGATAAAATGTCCTGAGGCCTTCTGTTTAACTCAATATGATAGTCTACTCTCCGTTGTCTCAGAGGGACAATAAATTCCTCAGATTTACACTCCATGGTAGCATTTAAGTTACACATTCATATAAAACCATACTGCTATAAATATCCAAACCCAGTTTGTTGCCCATTTTTCTCCCAATATGGATCACATGAAAATCCAGTCACACAGTGCATTGTATGAATGGTTTTATAGTAAACAATATAATACACTCTCAGGGAGAACAATATTTCACCTCCGTCCTCCCACAGGCACATCACACCTGGCTCTCAGTGACCACTGCTGAGTGGCAGAGGGACCCTGGTTGACTCACTCCCCAGAGGGCACAGGTAATTGTGTTGCTGTGGATTCCTGGCCACAGTCAACAAGCATGAGTCAGTTGGCAGTCCTATTCTGAGTCACAGGTGCAGGATGCACCTTTGCACAGTTAAACAGCGTTTGTGCCAGGTGCCTCACTCTATCACTGTGCACACACAGTTTTTAAATATTCAGGAGGGGTTCTCTCTCTTCTCCGGGGCCGATTGAATTCTACTCAAGGTTACCAGGCTGTAATTAAATGTTAAATGCAAGGAATGGGTGCTTGACCTAACTGGTACCTCGTTCGGCTTATCATCAACGCTGGTTTGTGTTATCGCCTTCTGATCAATATATGAGATCAATGGCATTGATCTTTTCGCACAGAGCTAAATTGCAGTCCTGTCTCTCTCACAAATTAAAAAGAATTGAGGAGGACCAGTGCTTTCACACTCAAAACCATAGATGTCAAAGTTGACATCACTATCTTTTTACGCCCAGTCAGACAAATTCCATGACAAAATGGTCCTCTAACAGGAGCTGCTCTCCTCATTTGATTTGAAGTCCTCAAATCAGAGCAGCACGATCAGCAAATTATTGCATGAATCTATTTTCTGCTACACTGATTAGAATGCCATGATGAATTAATAGCCTGTAAAATGGTTTGCCCTCATACAGGGTCCACTGAGTGAGATCTTGTTTGTAAAAAAGATTAGGTCCAGACAAACACAAGCAGTCTGTGAGAGTTACGTAAAACTTAGACTTTCTTTCCACTGTTGAGCAAGGCCATCTCTTCTTTGATTAGAAGATAGTCAGTCAGGAGGGGAGAATAATGATGATAAGAGAAGTTACATGAAAAGAAGATACAGTAGAGTCTACATCCCACAGCTTAATGGAAATGATAAATTCAGCTCAGAGAACTTTGAAAAGAGGATGTGAGTATTTCGGGTGTAATTAGTGAAAGTTTTGGCAGGAATGAAATGTACATTGCTGTGCGGGTTTGCAACAGTGGGGAGGGCAGAGAAGACATATGGCTGAAAGCTCATGATTTTGGAAGGATGTGAACGTGGGCAGGCTTAAGCGGATCTCAAGGAAGCAAATGGGAACCAAATCATGCCCCATAGCCAAGATAAATACGTGGCAGGGGAACAAGAGAAAGATTTTAAAGTCCTTAACTTGTCACTCTCTGAAGGACTATAAATAGCCAAGCCTTTGAGAAGCAGCTTTGCTGTGCAAACACACCATTTCCTGCGTCCAAAGCCTCTGTCATTGACATAAATGGCTGAATGCAAATAACTTTAGATCTGCCTTTGTTTTTACGAGTCTATCTGTTGGCCCTTTGGCTAGTCTCTTTGTTACTATGGTAACATGCTTTTATGGCCATGAAGCAAACAGGTCATTGAGATTCTTCTACCTTATCAAGTGTGATAAACTGTTATCAAAATAGTATAATCTAAGAAAATCATATGAGCTCAAATGACTCTGCCAACCCAACACTGATGACAGTCTCTGCATAGTGAACAAAACAAAAAAAACAAACAAACCAAAACAGTTGAGTCACTTGTACTTCTCCTTCTCACAATCACCAAACTTTTGGTGTCATTCAAAAGTGATACTGAATGACATCACACAACCTGAGTATACAGTTTCCATTTTTTGCTGACTGATGTGTAAATCTGCTTTGCTTAGAAAACTAGGGCAATTGCTGAAATGCACCAATGCACAGTGAAGGACAGACTGTCTATAAAAGATCCTAATATTGATATGTCCTTGAAAACAGGTCTAAACTGCAAATTATTGATAAAATCTCACTGTCTGTTTTTGATAACAATGAATGAATAGAACACTTGTAATGTAAAAATACATAATTACTGCCAAATAATAAACAAAACAAAACAACCAATAAACCCAAGCCATAAAAATAGCTATAAGCATTGTATGTTAAAAAATGTTTTGAAAGGAGTTTCTCATAATCTGTTATTAGTTGCAGTGTATAAATACATAGCAGTAAAGAATCACAGCTTTGGGTCACATGGCAATTAAATTTTTCCAGTGCAGCACTTACCTCTCAGTCTAGTCCTCTAAGCCCTCCCTTCCCTGAATCATGTGATTTCGGCCCTGTACAAGCACATCTGAATCAAATGGTCAACACCTGAATCAAATGATCCATATCTGAATCAAAATATCAACACCACTATTATTCACTGTAGGGATTCTTTTCTAACCAGTTAATTTATAGATTACTTTTATTGATTAAACAATGACTCTAACTGATTAATTTTATCCTGATTAAGTGCAATTACACAAATGAAAGTTAAATTATATTCTCTCCCATGCAAACATAACTCTACTCCACTAGAGGTTTCTAGAAAAAAAGACACAAACAATATCAGCCATCTAGAAAAGCACAGGATGTGAGGGAAAGTAGAATAATTAAAGTAGAATAATAAAAGGAGCTAAAGAGCAATGGTCTGCAGCAAGGCATGTCAATGATATATAAATCAAAGTAAAAAAATATGCTCCACAGAAAAAAGAAATATTGAAGGCTTAGAATCAGTCATCTAACTGAAAAAAGGACCCAGATATGAAGGTGTGAGGGTGGTGTGAGACCACAGCGTTGCAATGGAGGATTTTCACCATCTCCAGAAAGTCAAAGGTAGTGTGAAATTGGTCAGTGTGTTAAAGTATGGTACTGGAATGTATTGGTACTGGATTGAAAAAGACACACACACAAAAATAAAGAACAAGAAGCAACTAAAAAGATTAGGCAATTGAGAAAATGCGACACAGTGAAAATATGTGCTTATTTAACTGCATGTATTAATTCATCTGCATATATTAATTTATCAACATCAGTTAATTGAGTATGTTGATGAATCACATCAGTCCTAATCAGCTGAATCAGGTACGCTTCTGCAGAAAGAAATAATATTGTGCAGTTGTGTGTTGAGGATTGAGAGGCACTGATCTATCATATGATTTAACCTTGGTTGATTTGTGTGCAACATGTCAAAGAGCAAAACCTCCACTTCAGTAACATGTATGGGTTTTTACACAGACACATGCAAAGGCCCCATCAGCTGTGTTTGTCTTGGTTACTCTTACAGTGGCAGATTTCTAGAGAGCAGTTGTGTTAATGGTTTTCACTCACCCCTCACCCCCATTCCTACCGTGCCATGTTTGGACAGTCTGATTAGGTTTTCTCTCATGCCCTGAGGGCCATCGCTCGTCCAGCTGTGCCTTGCAAACAGCTCTGTTAAAACTCATCAATCAAGGATCTCAGGGGAAAAAAACTTTGATCTTGAGACCTGAAAAGAAAATTTTGTGTTATGATGTACAACACTATTTCCAATTGTTTTGGTATATTTGGGCCATGTGATTAGCTTAATACCTCATCCCTATGTATCTCGTGTGCCAGTTGACAAACAGACAAATTTCTTCGTTCTGCCAGGTGAACATGCCGACCGAACATAAAATAAACCTCAGAAAGTGAAGAGAATGAGTTTCTCATCTGACTCACCTTCATATTCAGAGGTCCTTTTGGGAAATTGGAAAGCCCAACCTTTTCCTTAAACTAATTCATTTTTAGAATCGTTCCGCTCGCCCATGGCTCACAGGGAAATTATGCTATTTCCAGAAATGAATTTGACACTACGAGAGTATACCGGTTACGAGGCTTGTACACTTAATTTACCAGAAATACAAGCACAGATGGAGGAGAAACATCTGATCTACAAGCACAAATTGCCTATCAAATCAACGCTGGATCAAGTTGACATGTGACGTCACCACCAGGCAACGCGTTTATCCTATTATATGCATCCGGGGGGGGCCTCCAAAAATTATTTTTCCCTTCCTTAAATCTGAATTCTCACTAACACAGCTTAGCAAAAGAGCAAGAACCTTAAACACACAAAGATCGTTTCAGAATCTTTTCTCATGTTTGCTATTATTTTGCAGAAAACTTAGGGCACGCTAATATGTGACAAGTGCACAGCTACGAATGCCACCTGGACACCAGTTCTGCTCCTCTACATGTTACTAAATACAATTTCACTTACTTTGTTTTTCCTTTGTGTTGTCCTTAATTAAGTCAAATCTGAGCTAACTGATGTATTAGCGCTTACTTTTAAGTTCTGCTACGTGAAATACGAAAACCACAGTATATTAACAAAGAGTCACCTGTTGCAGCGCCATCCCGTCGGTCCTTTACATCGAATTAAATACAGCGCAATTCACAGTGTCACTGTTTAAGGAGAGATTCACTCTACCACCCGACGTCTACTTTGAATGGGTACGATGCGTTTCAGGGCATTGCAGGACAAAGTCCCACGCAGCGTAATTATTTTAGCAACAGGAACTCCATCATGTCCCCACTGTGCGTGACGCATTAAACTCGGTCGCGATCGAGGTGTTTGGCGGTTTCGGAATATGTGGTTATATTTCCCTCAAACCCTCCTTAAATAGGAACTATGGTAGATAGTCAGTCCAACCTGACGTGTCAAATAAAAACAACAGTTAAAATCTTTGCTTTTAAAATCTCAACAGATAATCGCAGCTCGAGACACCACAAAACAGTTCTCCTGAGACTAAGCCAGTGTCAGAAAAACAGACCTTCCTTGTCAGTGCTTATGATTAAATATGAATTCGGTAACATTCATATCTGTTACTTGACCTCATCCTATGTCCTCTTATAGACGTAAAAACTGAGAATACTGCGTGTTTCACTGACATTTTGAAATTTAAAATTATTACGATCAAAGTGTTTCTTAAAATATAGCATTCATTTTTTATACAAAATATGTACAATGTACATATTCTCTATTCATAGTTTCGCCCACACAGTCCTGATAAAGTCCTCACTGAAACACAAAAATATAAAATTTTGGTCAGCGCTCTTGATGACAGCTCCGAAGCGCATTTACGCAATGAGCTTCGTAGAGATCTCGCTTACGTAGGGATAAGAAATCAATGCTTTAGGCGGAGCAATGTCACATCAAATGAGTGCAAACAACGTGAAGCACATAAAACGATGCAAGACTGCCGAGATGCGTTATTTTAGCTGAAACCCTTAGACAGAACATACAGAGAGGTTTATCCCGCCACAGTGCCAAGTCATTTGTATCCAGGACCATGGAGAGCTCCAGCCTGTGGACCAGCGCTTTGGTGTGTGCTGTTCTCGTGTCCCTTCTGAGTGGTGCAAACGCAAACGACTCGGAGATGGATGTGGAATTGGATACGAGAGCCATACGAGATTTCTACCCCAAAGATCCAAACTTAACCAGCGAAAAACAGCTCGTAAGTTCTGGTTATAGCGGTCTTAAATTGATATGGAAATCAACTATTTCATTATATGTATTTTATTCGTGGCAATAAAAACGAGCATTTTAGGAGTCCTGTCATATTTGTCATTGTCGCTTATTTCACCAGTAGATTCCTGAGAGAGCAATTGCTCACGGCGGTATTTAATTTGTGATAAAATGCGGGAGCAACCCTTGTTTTGAATGAGGACACACTTTTCACACATTGTCGCATTGTCTGTTCTTCAAACAGCTTGGAGCACTCCAAGAAGTTCTGGAAAAGTTGCAGACAAAAAGAATTCCGCCATGGGAAAAGAAGTTTGGGCAAGTCCCAATGGTAACGTCGCCTATATGATAGTATTCATGTCGTCTGCTTGTTCTATATTCATTTAGTGCTAACATCAAAGACAAGAGTTAGTCAGTGCCGCTTGTCAATAAATCCCCATAACAATGCAACTAATTTTCACTGCCTTAACTCATTTGTGCAGGATCAAAGGTTTTGTTTAAATGAATCTTGGGGCATGTTTACGGATTATAAGATAAATGACATTCACGATATGTCAGCGCATTGTTTCAGAGACAGCGGTTCACCTAAATTTAAAGCTTCACTAAACGGGAATAATAGAATAATGTTGCTACTTTCACTTTTTTTCAGTGCGACGTAGGAGAGCAGTGCGCGGTGAGGAAAGGATCTCGAATCGGCAAGATGTGTGACTGTCCGCGCGGGGCGTTCTGCAACTTTTTTCTGTTGAAGTGTTTGTGAGACGGCCAGCATGTCTGCGTATTCATTGCAGTTTTTAAGCGCAGGAACCTATGTAATAGATGCGTTTGGGAATATTTGCTTTCTTCTGAATAATTTAATGTAATATTCAAACATGATATTGTCCTGAATACATGAAAATGCATCCTAAGCCTGTGTATTAAAGTGCGCCCCATCTCTTTTGTAAAGCAGTTTGATTTATTTATCGTAATGGAGAACATAGATAGATAGATAGATAGATAGATAGATAGATAGATAGATAGATAGATAGATAATCTGAGAGAGAGAGAGAGAGAGAGAGAGAGAGAGAGAGAGAGAAATATGCTTGCAGCCCTCACCCTCAAATTTATGACTATGTGAGAGCAAAAGAGCAATTTTTGCTTTAAAGGTGGAATTATGAAAAGTATTATGAAAAACAAGGTAGATTGTGCTATAAATAATAAGCACAATAACAGGCTCAGTAAGATATTTTAATTATTCTTCCCATCAATCCCTGAGCAGTTCATTGAAACCAATAAAACTGTCACTAATTAAATGAGAAGATCACCAACAATTTATGTGTAAACAACTGTCTATTGTCACAGTGTACTGATACAGAGAGATTTCATCATCCAAGCACCACCCATGGCACCACGTGTCAGCCCATCCAGCCTCTGTATTTTGACACAGCGTTTCTGTCTGCAGTGTACGAAAAATTATAGCTCCAAAAGAGCTCACCATATTTCTTGTGCTATTCTGTCTTTGGGACTGTATGGTACAACCTAGGGACTTCTACGCAGACTCACACTGAAATTAGATCTACTGGTTTCCATTTTTCTTCACCTTGAAATGGCTGTAATATTAAGAGGACGGCACTGGTGGCACATGCCTGTTGAATGTTCACCTCTTATAACAGGACAGCTTTTTACAGGGCGTGATTTTCCTCTCTCCTCCTGTAGGGGCCGATTTTTGTCTTTCTTTTGAACCCAATTCTACATAAAAACATCAAAGAGAATCCAAAATGATGGGTTGAAAGAGAAAAGATTAAGCTCTGAAAACTCTTTTCCCCCTCACCCTCTGAACAAACATAGTTAAATTATCTACAGTAAAATGTCCTTATACTTCATTTAATGACAGCTGGGACAATTCAAGCTTTCACAGGATATTCACAAACTAAAACAGACTTGCAGGACTTGCAGAACAACAGCAACAGGAGAATGAATCCAGTCGAGATAATTTGCTGTTTGTTAACAGGTTCACAACAAGTCACCCAATTCTCCAAAATATTTTCACAGGTTTAATCTGAAAACTCCAAAAACATTGTTTTCTGTCATTTACAATACAATTGGGCCATTCCATCATGTCTGGGCTGTCTAAAAACTGATACTGGAATTCCAGTTAACCAGCATATCAGCAGCTTCATCAGGACTGAGGATAATGGGAAGCAATAGTCTGGCTAAGAGGTTGTGGTGTCCCACCATCTGAATGAGATAAATGTCAGCTGTTCCCATTGTGCAGCACCCTCTCATTCCCTCTCATATCCAAAATCTGATCATACGTCTGTGAAATTTTCAGGACTAAATCTGAATGATACATCTGTAAAAATTTCAGGACTAAATCTGAATGATACATCTGTGAAAATTTCAGGACTAAGTTTGAATGACTGCAGGCCATCTTTCATAGAGAAAGAGTCTACTCTGCATGTCAGAAGACGACATGGAATTGAAAGCAATTGCCCTCTTAGTATAGTGCAGTTTCAACAGATACATGTAAAAAAAAACACACATACTTGTTAACAAAGATTAACAACTTGTTAATCTCAGTTTTGATGCTCGTCAAATTTATTTAATGAATGACTTTTCTCCTGGTGCCTTTGATCGGTTAACAGGCCCTGGTATTAAATGGCTCTGTTCCCATCCACTATCTCCATTCATGAAATCTGTCAGCACTCATGCAATACAGCATGTCTGAACAAAAAACAACATACTGGTCTTTTTGAGATAGTAATAGTTATTTTCTTCAATAATATTTGTCCAATGTGACAATATAATACTAAAATTTAATGAAAGTTTCTTTTTTTCATATATTTTGGCACACACACACACACACACACACACACGCACACACACACACACACACACACACACACACACACATACACGTCCATAAGAAAAAACCCCAAAACATACACAACACACACAGATAAACAAAGACCAAATAAACAAAGGACAGCGTGGTACAAACATGGGCTTGGCAAAATTTTCTATTCACTAAATTTGTGATAAATTTTAAAGGCGCATCAGTCATTTTGCCAAGGATTTGGGATTAGGCTCACCTTGTTCACTGACTTGAATAATTGCCTGCTTCCATAACTAAGGCAACCTTCAGCTTTTTGTGGCTTTCATTTACAAATTCTTCATTTTTAGCACTTACTTATCTTGCTGTAAATAAGCTGTTCCTGTTAGGCTGAATAACAAAATCTTCAGCACGAATAGTTTAAATAATTTGTGAAAATCGCAGGTTTTTGTCCAGATCTTAACATGTGTATGCTTCCTCAGGCAGACAGCCTGGATTCAGTGAAAACACATCCAACCCTGCACTGTTTCTCTGTTTCTCATCAGTTTGTCTGTACCCCTCACTGTGCTCTTGCCTGGGGTTGAAGATGGTATGGTTGTTTTAAGATGCTGAGTTTCGATTCAGGATTTTCACAGAGCAGAAGGACATAGTGCAAATATTAGGTACGGTTGCCCTCTAGAGACTTAAACAGGTACTTGTGTTTGTATGAGACATTAGTATATCGCTGTTTATTATACTGAAGAGATTCCTATTTACAGTATACAACACAAACAATGTGCCTGTAGACAGTGAATATATGACCAGATATTTTCTACAGCGATCACAATACTCTTACTGGTACAGAGCATTTTTAAAGATGATCTTCAAATGCTTTTTTCTACTTGACAGAACTCCGTGATGACTCTGCAGGACAAATAACAGATGTTTAGTCTCCCTCTATACTGAGGAGAGCAGGCTGGTGCCCAGTATAGCTTTCTGCAACAGCAAAAACCATCATCCACAAATAGTCCGGAGAGTAACACCAGTAACCCATTTCAGTTCAGTAAGCCTCTGCTCCACTCACCTGGCATGCATGCATGTGGATAGATGATTCAGCTGATTAAACAAGAATTTTTTTGTCTGCTAAAACACATCTGATCATATTCATCAGGTCCTTTCTTGCTCTGTGTGCCACTGATTTGTGGCGTTTTGTGTTTTACAGGTGAATGGTAGACACAGTCAGAATTCAGACCAGCACTAATGTGACACATCTAGGCCTGGTACACACCTGGGCAAACTGCCTTCCCCACTGACTCTTCCTTTCCTCTCTGTGCCATGGAGCCAGCATGTTCTATGAATTGGCACATTTTTTAATGTTCATGGTTATTTTTAGTATCTCAAAGCTTTTTCACTGTTGCTTTCCATGTGTGGACTCCCATTATTCTCATAAACTTTGTACCAATTTATGATTGTGTCTCACTATGAGTCCAAAATAAGGGAATGTCATCAGTCCTGTATTTGCTGCTCAGATACTGTGAATTTGCCATAGTGAGAAATAATGAGCAGAGACTTTTGCAGACAAATTTTTCGGGGGTGTTTTCTAGGAATCATTCTCCATGTGCTGTTTCAGCTTTATGTTGGCCATTCAAGTAAAAGTTTCAGGTTTATGCTGGCCATTCAAGTTAAAGTTAAAGAGGATTAGAAGCTCTTGACTGATGATAGTGAATCATTTCAGTGCCCGCTGGTATAAGACGTGGGGAGAGAGCTGTGCAAAATAATCCTTGGAATCTTTTGGTTTGTGGTCTTTTGCCTCGATGAAGCTATGAGTCATAGCACAGATGAATGCTTTTCCATATATCCACAAAACCAGCAAAAAAATCTGTTACAATTTTTGCATTACGATTTCTTCCAGCCCAAATGTAACGCAACTCAATCAACTGTTCAACAGTGTGATGACTTTGAATCAGCTGTGTGTATTTATGAATGCAGAAAACAGATGCAGTCTCATATGGGGTCCAAGGACAGACAGAAGTCAGGAAACAACACTAGGAGTAATGGTTATTTTCAGCAGATGGCAGTATGTAGTCATGCTGAGAGATGTTGGAGCCTCAGAGCGCTGACTCACTGCTGGTGACTGTGGTGAGAAAAACATTCTGTAGCCTAGCACCTCTCCTCTACCATGCAGCCATAGGAAGCCCATGCTCTTTCACAGGAAATCTTCTCATCTCTTTGCTCTGTTCATCAACCTTCTGGCTATGTTTCACTTCCTAAACTTCTCTACATCTTATGTTTGGTCTTTTATCTCCTTTCCGTAATTCCCTTTATCTTGGATCCCCCCCCTCCCCCCTCCTATCAGACTGCAGTGTCTAGCGATTTGCAGTTATAGTGTGCACAGAGCTATGGCTCAGAATCTTGTCTCAGAGTAAAATGTGAGTCATGTATTTACGCCCCGATATCTGCTCAGGGTCAGAGCCCTTAATAGTTGTAAAACAATTGGCTTTGAACAGAAAACTGAGCTTCCAGGTCCTGTGTGAGAATTCTGACTTACAGACTTAAATCGCCGGCGCAGGGGTAATGAGAGAAAGGGTTAGGATTATGTCTCTTTGGAGAAAGCATCTACTTTAAGACTGGCCTGAACACTGTGTTCACCTTAGGACTGACCTAAACACCACATTCACCTTAAGACTGCCCTAAACACCACATTCACTGCAAGACATGGGCAGAGCCCCGGTTCACTTATTCATTATTATAATCACCTCAACAGCTGATGGGTTTGTGTACAGTGAACATGGGATTTGTGCTGTTTTTTATGGAATACAACAGATGCAGAATACACCATTTATTTCCATCCCAGTGTTTTTCTTTTTAAAGGAGATCACATGATCTGCTTGTTCAATATTGGTGTGATTATTGCTGATGAAACGGCTTTGCTGCATGTCACATTTGACTTCTCTGTCAAATAGGTTGGCACGACAACACCTTTTTGAGACTGAATATCACTGAACATCATGAAAACATACATTACTGGATTCAGTCACAGACATTTTGAAGAGGCCCTGAAATATCGGCTCGGCAGTCAGGGCTTGAGCCAACAGATGAAAGCCTGCATGACAGAGCTCATACAAAGTGAGGAAGGCAGAGAGACTTTCAGTTATGCCAGTTAATCCAGTTTAACTTAATGCCAGACTGAGACTAAGCAAAATCTAACAATGACACCCTGTCTGTGAAAAGTGCAGATATCAGCAAGGCAATCAGCACAAACTGACACACTATAGACGCACAGTAATCCTCAGGACAGGACAGCACCCAAATCTTAGTACCTGCAGTCAAATAGATCAGCTCTCTCTCTCTCCCTCTCTGTCTCTCTCTCTCTCTCTCACACACACACACACACAGGTTTGGCAAATTCAAGATGCTCGGTCAGGCTCTTTTCATCCTTTTGAGTTTGCATCAACACTGTTTCCTTAACTTTTAGGAACCATGGATGACATCACATTCCTACAAGGGCCTTTGGCCAATCATATTTAAGTAAATAGCTCAAAAACTGAACGACGTTTCACTCCCACAAACCCTCACCATCTTTACTTTGCACATTCTGCTCGTGGCAGCAGTTGTCATGGAGATGGATTCGGGCCCAGCGTCGGCCCACAGTACTGTTGTCATGGAGATCCCGCCCCGAGGTGCGCTTGCAGTGGTAGAGGAGGACGAGGGGGACGGTGCTGAAGACAGGATCCAGCACCTTGGGCGGCATCGGAGCCGCGGTCCACCCTCTGGCTGCGGGAACTACTCCATGCTTATCGTGATAGGAGAGATTGCAACAGAACAGCAACTGCAGTCTGCCAGAGAGCACATTGAGCGTGGTAAGCAAAGTCTTTAGGACAGATATAGATCTGATATGTTAAGTCTATTAAGGTGTCGGTAAACTGATACAACAGTGATCTCGAACCATTCACAGAGAACGGCAGCATCATTAAGAAACGAAACGAAGACGTTTTCCAAAATGCATCATCTACAGCCGTTGGTGTATAGAAAGTTGCACATAGTAGCCCATTTAGCCTTCAATCAGTTAAGCAACTTTAAGTCTTTGTTACCACAACCAAAACATGGAAAAAGCACTTTATCAACTCAGAAATTTCTCGTCTTTAGTCAAAAATTGTGAAATCAAATTCACCAACAAAACTTTTTGACTGTTAGCTGAAAGCGCTATTGCACTAACCACATGACAAAAATGAAAAGATAATTTATATTTAGCAAATATTTAAAAAAAAATGTTTCTGTCTTTGGACGTTAACAATTTTGCACATTCTTGCTCTCTGAGTTGTGAAAAATAACGGGACGTAAATTTTACAGAGAGTGAACCTTTGTCATTCTAACGATAAAAAAGAATAGGTATGGGGTATGCCACATGTTTACCTTTAGTGTAAGTACGCCCAGTCGAGAGCGAAATAGGAGAAAACATTGCCATTGTCGTTTCGGAGGGTTTAAAATTGTGCACTGCGGTGTCCTCGTGTGACTTGGCAGTGCACTGCGCCATACATCACAGAGTTGGTGTCTGGGCGATCAGGACGCAGCCTCGAATTTTGTCATGGAAACGATTTATTTTGGTATTAAAGCAGAGGATGGTCATGCAGATAATGTGTATGAGAACTCAGAATGACGCCGACGATGATGATGATGATGATGATGATTGCTGCTTGCTCGTGTACAAGCGCAGTTTACAAGACTCTCTCTCACTCTCATATATCTTAATTTCTGAGGGGACAAACAGCTGAAAATATATCTCATTTTCATAAGTCCAAAGGCTGTGTCTAGTCGGTGTTAATTTTAAAAAATTCGCGAGGATTGGCAGCAGCTGCGCATAGGCTTGTGCGTCGTAGCAAGAGTCGCTCGGCTGGCCTTCGTTTGACGCATATGAGGCTGATCTCAACTTCAAGGAACTAGGCTACAGATTTGGGAGTTTGCCATTATCGTGGCCAAGTGGCTTATGTGATTTTTGTTTGCTCATAAATCTGCTAATCTGATTTCGTATGTTAAGATGAATAGATTAGCTAAGCTTTTATGATTAGCTGCTTGTTATGTTTTGCGTGAAAATGTTAACACGGGCACGTTGCCTATCAACGTATTTCCAAACTTATTACGTATGTACATATTTGTAAATGCACTAGTGAGCACGTACAGTGTTTTTTACTGTCTTTGCCCAGTTTTACTAATGAACGGAGTTGTAATCACGTGAGACGTCTTTGGTCTCAGTAGTTTTTACGTCTCTTTGAGGGACTTTGGAACAGAGTTGAACGTTTTAAGCGTTTTTGTGATGTCGGCTGCAGGTTACACCTTCTGATCACTGTAGTCTTCTATGGACCGTTTCCATAATAACAACCCTGTCCTCCATTACAGGGGTAAATTATAACTACTCCACTCCTCTAGTGTCTCTTACATCTGTCCTAAAGAACTGACTCATTTATGTGTGTGTATTATGTGTGCAGGGAAGGCCTTGAGAAGATATAGCACGCTGACTTAACTGAGATTTCCAACACGACTTTGCTACATTTTTCAGTGTGTTTGAAACAAAAGACACTCGTCAAATGAAAATAATTTATCGTTTTGTGCAGCACAGTGAGAGAATAATAAAATGTTGCCTTTTTAATGAAGAGGAAGATTAATTTATCCACAGCTACACATCCATCATTACACCGTTCAGCTATTTCAGCAAATCTAAATGTATGAAAGACCATACAATAGTCTAAACCTGTTAGCTGTAGTGAGACATACCATTTGTTTAATCAAACTGAACAGAATAGGGGTTCACACAAAAAATGTTTTTTTGGACTTTGAGAAAACAGAAAATATCAGGCAAAATATCCACAAAGTATCCATCATTAATGTGTCATCTCATGTCATCTATGTACCCATGGCAGAAAACCCCATCGTGTCACTTCTCTCATACATACTCTCTCCAGTTTAGCAGTTAATGCAGAAAACCATTCTGATTTGTTAGCATGTTCAGTAATTCAGTATGGTGTTACCTTACCTCTTTGTTCTCACCTGCAGTTGTCTATTTGACAAGGAAACATGGTCTTATGTCAGATATCGGCCCACATGGGTGAATCAAATGGGAAGTGGGATATTGTGGGTGTGGGTGTGTGGGACTTAGTGGTTTACAACATGGCACAGAGATGAAACAGTGCCCTGGACAGGGTAATAGAAAATGTGAGCACTCTCGCTGTCTTTCATCAGCTCAGGGGTACAGCAGCTGCTTTGAGGCACTGCACAAACACAGCGCTGATGCTGCTGCAAACAGAGAGCTGAAACACCCTCCGCACACACACACACACACACACACACATTGTCACATGATCACCCACAACAAATGAAGTCTATTTCTAGCAGTTTAGACAACACACAGTGCTTTACCAAATAGACTAGAGATGAGATAATTATACCTTGAGGAAAGACATTTGTGTTAAGGCATCAGCACGTGCCTTACTCACACCACTCTACCCCAAACCTGAAATAAAAGAAAAGGGAGGGCAATGAGCTGTCTGTGGCTACGTGATCACTGATAATGAGAAAATGTGACTCAGCATTTCTGTAAATATACAGTGCAGTTACTGCAGCAGAGACAAACACTCAAAGCAGAAAGGACAGCAGATTAAAAGTAAACAATCTCATGTGGAGAACAGAGGAGGAATAAAGAGGGTGGAGAGGAATGGTAATTGGTGTTTTCTCTATTAATGACTTATATTCTTAGACATTTCTGTACAGGATGGCTTAATGAAGACTGTTGGAAAGGGGTGTGGTGTATGTGGGGGAAGTAGTTTAATCTCAGCTATGTTGAGGTTACTAATTATTTACAACTCAACATGGCTCCAAAGTTGGTGCTCTTGTCACTTTTTTGGAAACATAGTGTTTATGCAAATCTGTAAACATGAATCTCTAAACAGTTGTAGTTCTTCAAGGGATCATCTTCAAAGCCACTCTATAAAGCCTGTTATGCAACCAGGTCCTCATTTTGCAGTGGTATCTGATGCTACTCTCACAGTCGAAGAAAAAACAGGTGAAAATGCATGGAAAATCAGAGTTAGGGGAGAAAGGAGAGAAGAAGGTGTAGGATGACGTTATGTCTTTGTGTGTGTGTGTGTGTGTGTGTGTGTGTGTGTGTGTTTGTGCGTGCGTGTGTGTGTTTTGGTTTTTTTTTTTTCAGGAATCCGTTCCTGGGATGTTGACCTTTTGTCCTGTGCTCTGGATCAGCAGCTTCAGCTCTTTATAACTCGACACTCAGCCCAGTTCTCTGCAGAGGTCAGAGGTCAGTCATGATGAATTTTATGTTTATACAAGAGTTGCTTTGTTTAAGAGGATCAGAGTCTATGCTATGGTGTGCACACATTATGTAATCTTTAAATGAGAACATAACTCAGAAGGAGGTGTGGTTATAACATGACACAGCATCCTTTGGCATTGGAAGGAGCCATCACTCTGCTCTCATGGTATCATATCAGTCATTCTCAATGAGAAGAAAGACTGTGCTTTAAGGAACCATTAAAGCATAGAAGCCTGTGATGAATAAGAATGTACTCATGGTGAAATGCAGGTTTGAGTATGCTCTAAGATAGGACAAGACTCCTTGACTGTGTCAGAGGACAGTCAATATAAGTGCAAAGGCAGTGATTATTTGGCTGCTCTCTTGGTCTGATCAACACAAAGAGCTTTGTGAGGGAAAAAATCATGGTCCGGTACTCTTTGAATGCTGTTTACTGTTGACTGCTGATTGTATGCACAGACATGCTGCTTTGAGATTTAAAAGAGAAGAGCGAGATGTTTAAGTCTGGTCTCGGATCCTGAGTATGTCTGCTGAAAACTGGAATCAAGGAGAGAGGGAAATAAATGTTTTCAGACAAATTAAAGGAGTCATGACATAATTTGAATTGTAAATCCACTGGACCATTCTGAACATCGGCTGGACAGGGTGCCTTTTTAGAAAAACACTGAATGAGCATTCGGTGACTACTGTAATGAATCAAAATGCCACAAAATTGCATTTCTGACACTTACACACACACACACACACTTACACACACACACACACACACACACACACACACTTACACACACACACACACACACACTTACACACACACACACACACACACACACACTTACACACACACACACACACACACACACACACACACACACACACATGGATCATGTCTCACTGGACCACATACATGTCACATACACAGACAGGAGCTGCATGCTTCCTTTCTCCACAGGGGTATGAGAGTATGAGAGACCAGGGTGAGGAAGCAGACCACAGCACAGTCTGGCTTTAGTGCTGCAGTCTGCTGTTTGGGCTGAGCCTTCTCTCTGTGTGTACCAGCTGAATAAGCTGTTTCCACACAGGCCCACGGCTCAGGTAAAACTGCCAGACGTGAGGTTCTCATGCACTCATGCACACAGCATTTCTGATGAGTGTGACAATGAAGAAAAAGTCTAAAATATACTGCAACATGTGAGACTGGAGCAGTAAGGGGTTTTTTGTGAATATATTTTTGTATACTTATGTGAGTATTCAGTGTGGTAGTGCTTATAATTTAATTTGTTCTAGTCAAATGTCATGGTGTGTAAGAACAGACACTGACACAAGAGTAAATAATTTCAGAGATGCAGTGGTGGAATGTAACAAAGCACAAGTACTTCGTTACTGTACTTAAGTACATTTTTCATGTATCTGTACTTAAGTAGATTTAGTTGTGGGCACTTTTGACTTTTACTCCACTACATTTTACAGCAAATATGTACACTTTCTACTCCACTACATTTCTACAATGCGTTGCGTTACACATTACAGTCACATTGCGTTCTTTTGTTTGTTAGTTTTAAAGTAATCAATGGCGAGAGGGGAATTGGTCCACTGAACCAATCAAAGCGGGCAGGTAATGTTAGACCCTCCTTCAACAAGAGCGGGGCACGCCCGCGGCAGCAGAATCAGCAGCAGCACTAATCGGTGATAAAACACCCAAAATGGATTCGAGAGAGGCCACCACGGAGATTCAGCCATTAGACATGCGCCACCCATGTTGTTTGAGATAACCGGTTCTACAAATGATTCATGGAGATTTCGGTGCCATCTTTGTCTCCCTCGAAAACACGAGATGCTAGCTTTCAAAAATTCGACGTCAAATTTGAAGAAACATATTGAGGTAAATTAAGTTGCTTAACGCTACCTGGCTTTTGCATGTTAAATTAATTTAGGTTAGTGAAGTCTTATGGAACCTTAGCTAGCCTCTTGTTCAAATGCACCACTAGCAACAAGTAAACACGACTAAATTATTATAATCTAGCGTTAACTGGCAAGTAACACATGCATGTTGCTAACGCAATGTAGTCTTGGTCCTGGGTGTTTGCTTGGATGCTAGATCCCAGGAACAGCGGTGGTTATGTTGCTTGTGTGGCTAGGGGCTCTTTAGCCCTGTGCTTAGAGTTAAGGTTTAAAATGAGTTGGTATTATAGAATGACAGGATTAACATCGTAGTAATTACTTTAAAGATACCTTTGTCTTAATTACATTAAAATGTAATTTAAAAGTCAGACTGTCAACCCTACTTGGCATGCTTATTGAGCCAAACCAAATTTCCATCTCCTGTAAGACCAGTCTGGCAAAAGTATAAATTTTGTAATAGATAATATGTTGAAATCCTGTGTTAGGATCAGTGCCTATTCCTTTGTTAGGTGTGTTTAATGCCCCTTTTTTCAGGCAGACAACTTTGACTTGAATGTGTTTACTGCAGTCAATATAACACAATGGTTTTGCAGTGTGTTATATTGTGTTTGGTTTTAATTACAGTTAAATAAAAACTTTCAAAGGTATAATCAGTCTTCTTTCTTATTTTGCTTAATGGCATTTAACTCTGCAGGTCACCCCTGAAATTCTGATTCACAGAATCGTAAGTCCAAGTGTGAACTGTGTCACAGAGGGTAAACACAATAAAAACAATAACCTTTCAAATAATTGATAGGAGATTGTTTGCCAGTGTTATCAGTAGCATCATCTGCAGCATTGTTAATTAAAATGGCACAGCCCATACTATTGATGTATTAAACAAAATATACATACAGTAGGCACACTTAATGATATTGTAGACCATTGCATTAGGGAATACATTCAGCAAGTACTTTTACTTTTAATACTTTAAGTATATTTAAAAGCAGGTACTTACTTACTTTTACTCAAGTAAAAAGGTTAATGTGGTACTTTTACTTTTACTAGAGTACATTTTTGTCTGTTTATTTGTACTTTTACTTAAGTATAGTGTTTGAGTACTTCCTCCACCACTGCAGAGATGTTACATTCATGTGATAACATTAGAGTTTATGAGTCTGTGTGTATTTTTCCCACCTCCTGTTCCATTCGTGTTCAGATTCTGTGATCTCATGCACAGTTGTTTCATAATTCACAAAATTGTCACTAGAAATTTAGTGGAACCCAACACAAATGGAACGAAATGGTAAGGGTGTAACGGTTCTGAAACCGAGACCAAAACCGCGATGCAAACATCCACGGTCTCATGTTCCGGTTCCAGAATATGGGACCGCGATCCCCCCCCCCCCCCCCCCCCCAACTCACTGCCAACCACTGCAGGTTCAGTCTGTTGAGCTCTCATTACGTTAATGTAACAAAACTCCTTTTTCATTTCACAGCTAACACTGTAACACATATAAATCATGAAATTATTATTACATTTAAAGTCAAGCTGTACATTTTGTGTTAGGAGTGTAACGGTACACATATTTGGTACAGGATGTTCGGTTTGGGGCGCCTTGTGATTCGACTGAATATAGTCTAGCTATAACCGTTACGTGCATAACTTTTTTATGCTCTGATGGTCAGTCGACCGAAACGTCAGCGAATAAAGTGATACTTGACAAGCTATAGTGTGCCCTCTCTTCTACGTTTCTGTATGCGGAAATAAAATTAAAAACTCAGTTTCCTCTCCGGTTCCATAACTGAGCCGTAACTTAGCAACTGAATTAGCACATGTTCAATGACGAAACCTCGTAAGTTTGGCGACCGCAAAGCTAGAGCTTTAGGAGCCTTCCGTATCCTTCAGATCCTCTCTTTTGGAACATTTCTGTTTTCCAGTGAACTACAGTAGCAATGGGGAAAGACAAGTGGATAAGACGAAGGCAGCTTGCCGGCATTGTTCAACTGAAATCGGGTATGTTGCTGGCAGTACGTCGAACATGATCTCATCTGAGACATCATCATCCAAATGTTAATATCGAATATGATTACACATTTGAGACGGCATCATCCAAATGTGAACATCAAAGGTACAAGGAAAAAACAGAGTGGAGAGCAAACTGGAAATTATGGCTACTTTGCCATTGTTTACAAGTTTATGCAAGTTTATAAGTTTACAAGTAAATTCATATTTAATGAAAAGAAATTTCATGTTTTGCATGTATTTTTTCACTGTAGCGAAACCGTACCAAATCGTGACCCCAAAACCGAGGTACATACCGAACCGTGACTTTGGCTTATCGTTACACCCCTACCAAATGGACTCCTGTAACCCGAACTCTGAACTGCTCAAAACAATATTGGACATGCCCTGGTATTTTATGTCTTTTTTTTCATTTAAAATACTAGGATAAAGTTTGCCGTGTTTTCAGTAATGCAGTTGTACCTTTGTTTCTCCCCTCTGCCTAGGGCAGGGCTACAGGATATGTTTTGGTGGGGTAAAAACCTGTGATGTGACAGCTACTGCAGTGACAACTCTGTCAAATTTTATGAGTGACTGACATTAGAGGTGTTAGATGAAACCCATCGACAGGCTGATCGTGGAGGTCAGGGGCTGGCCTGGTCAAGGTGTCTGTGCTGGGAGGTGAGGTGCCCTGTAAATTTGCTGAAGGACATGTGAATGTTGGATCATATTGTGATGACTGGTCTCTGACTGGGATGGGGACAGCTGGCCTTCACGGATGCCCCTGTCTGTGGCTCACAGATACAGGGCGGTTGGGCCTGCGGGGTAGACAGAACTGCTGGGTTGATTGTTGTTCAAGAGTGCATTTCTCTGCAGATCAATGGCAATGTGTTTTGGGTGGAATACAATGCCTGCAGTGCAAAAATGGATACATGCATTGTCTTACACTGGACCTTTGAAAATTTTTTTGGGGTTTTTTAAAATATTTTTATATTCTTTATTATTACTGTACGACTAGCACTAGATTTCATTATACCTCATTCTTCATGGAGAACACATCAAAAAGGAACACAAGACCAAAACATGACAGTCACACATTTGCTGTTAACAGTTAATCTGCACTGTGCTTTAAACCAGCATTTTTCAGTTTCAGTCCTCAGTGTGCTTGACACCTCTGTCTATGCCAGATTAGAACAGCACAGTGTTGGTCTGTCTATGATGGATTAGAAAAGCACTGTGCAGATCTGTCTACCCTGGATTAGAACAGTGCTGTGTAAATCTGTATGCTCTGCAGAAGAATAGCACTATATAAATCTGTCCACCCTAGATTAGAACAGAATTGTGTGGGTCTGTCTATGGTGGATTTTAACAGCACTGTGTAGATCTGTCTAAACAGGATCCAAACAGAACTGTGTATGTGTCTATGCTAGATTAGTACAGCACTGTGATGGTCTCTCTAGGCTGGATTGGAACAGCATTGTGTAAATCTGTGTATGCTGGATTAGAACAGTGCTGTATGAGTATGTGTATGATGGATTAGAACAGTGCTGTGTAAATATGTGTATGCTGGATTGGAACAGTGCTGTGTCAGTCTGTCTACTCTGGTTTTCACCAGTACTGTATAAATCTATGTATGCTGGATTAGAACAGTGCTGTGTCAGTTTGTCTACTCTGGATTACAACAGCACTGTACAAATCTGTGTATGCTGGAATAGAACAGCACTGTGTAGGTCCATCTGTGCTGGATTATAATAGCACTGGGTTTGTTAAATGGATCTCTAGGTCTGTTATGAACAACTGGTGCTGAATGAAATGTGATCTAATTTAGGATTTATGGCCATCTGGTGGATGATTTTAGTAGCACACCCAGAACACAGGAAATTCTAGAGAACCATTCTTCACAGTGCCTAGCTGCCAGTAATCTTTTTCAGTCACATTATAAATGATTCAGTTCACACACTATAAAGCATTAATTTGCTGTTATTCTGATGAATTCTGCTTTATGTTCAAATACAAGTGACATAAATTATGGTTATTTTATATGAATAGTAAATAGCCACCTGTCTGTTAATACACGTCTACACGTTTTCAGTCATGTCCTAACATGGATGAATGAAAAGACACAACAAGGCCTTTTCTCTGTAAGTCTGGCTCCGATATTGATATTATTGATAGTATATTTTATGTTAGTGACTTTTATCAAGGGTCTGCTGTTTGTGTGTGTTTTTTCATATGGTATGATTACGACACAGCGATGGAGACTGGTCTGCATTGCACTGTCAGATGGCAGAGAGGACCAGAGGGCCTTAAAGGAAAGCTATGGTCCCTGTGAGAGGACAGTGAGTGGGTTTAATCAGGTCTCACAGTGCCCCACAAATGAAAGGTGATGAAAGAATTAAAAGGCTTCTGATTAGACAGAAGGGTATGTGAACACGTCTGCTAACGCAGTATTAAATGGCTAAATATTTCCCCCGAATTTCGGGAGGGTCTCACCCCAACTGGCTCCTCATATCCTGGACAGTCACTTCTGAGTTTCATCACATTCTGACTCGAAAACAGGGAACCATGGTGCAGCCATGAACGCTCTCAATTCCCTGAGTTGCAACCTGGCTGCTTCTCTTTATCCAGGTTTCCATGGTGACCAGGATTTGGACACGATCAAGGTGACCTCTTCAGAAAAGGGTTAATGAGTGCTCTCTGTGTGCTCAAGAATATTACTTGGATATTAAACAAAATAAAAGAACGCACATAAATTACCAAATCCTGTTATCTGTTTGTCTCTCTCTCTTTCTCTCTCTACCCCCCTCTCTGTTTGTTGTTTGGGGTATATGAGGGGGTGATACCAGTGGGCTATGGTCTGTGAAATGATTCAGTCAAAAGAACTGTATTCATTTGCATGAAATAATGGAAATAGTCTCAGAGATCAGAGAGAGAAGTAAAGTTCTCAAATTTGGCATGATATCTATTCTCCAACAAATATTTTCCATTGGAAAATGTTTTCCTTATCAATTACTGAAAACCATTCCATAATTTCATAATTCCATTATCTGGGATTATGTGTAAAACCAAATAAATGAATCACTAACAAGCTTTCGCAGATTGTGTTATGGGATTGATGCTGTACATGTATTAAATCTACTGGCATACTCAACCCAAGTCTGGCCTTTTGGCCATATTTAAAATGACATTAAGAAGTGTGTGTATGTATGTGTGTGTGTGTGTGTGTGTGTGTAAGTGTGGCTGGGTGGATCTATTCAGAGGAATCTCTCAGAGCCTTGACTGGGAACCAAAGCACTAAACCTTCACTGGGTCTCTTATCTTGTTATCTTACGTCACCTATGAAGTGTTTGCCTCTTGACCTCTGAGGCCTGTTAAAGCCTGTATATCATTTCTGGCCCTGTGGCTGTAACCTGGTTTTGAGACAGTCCCTGCTTTTCCCATGCCTGACTACATCCCCTCAGGTTAAACTCTGATTAAACTCCCTGTGAATCAGCTCACAGGTCCACTGAGGAGTTTTATGTAACCTCTCCCACACAGCCTGAACAACGCCTCCTGACTCCTCTGTGTGACAGCACACCACAACCTCCTCTGTCTTCACCAAGTACCATTGCACAGTGTTGCAATGCCTCAACAAGAACTCAGACAGAAATGACATGGTTTCCTCAATCCAGGCTTTTGAGTGTGAAATGTAAAGACAATTATAGTTTGTTCTATATGTTTTTGTAATCTTTATCAGGAAGGGGATATTCAAAAGTCTTGCTTGGTGCTATATGAGTGCTTCATCGTCCTTCTCTCTCATATTGTAACAAACTGCTGGGCCCCAGCCATCCACTGCTTCCACAGAGCACATATATTTTATACAGTCAGTCATTATAGGGAGCACGATATTACCCAGGCAAGCACAATGAAAAACAAGTAGTTGGGCTCACTATCAACCTAAAAAGGGATAATCTGTTTTTGATTTTAGGCTGTGAGCTGGAATTATGGTTGTGAGTAATATTGATGTGTAAGACGTAAGAACTATGACCAACGGATTAACTGCTGTAATTAGGCAGGAATAGCAAATATGTACTTACTCTTAATGGGATTATGAATTCATTGACATTTTGCAGACTGAAGTTTTCTTCACATGTCTACTCTGATTGATAAATTCCTGGCCACTGTCCAAATGGCTCAGAAGCTCCTCCTGTAAAAAGGCCTCTGATGCTGTGTCATTCCGGGGGACTAAGTGAGGTTAGAAATCCCTTTTTCTCTGGATCATTCTGAAGACATTTTGTCAGCTGTTAGGGACTTTTGAAATGAGCTTAAGTTTTTTTGAATACCTTTTTTTTTTATAAGTATTCAAGGATATTATTCAGCAGCATTTGTAATCTCAGAATGAGAGGAAGACATAGGCAAACATTTTTCTTCTTTCCCTAAATTGTATTTTTTTTCGCATGGAGAAGACATGCATTCAGAAAGAACAGTTCCTTCCTCTTTTGGAGAACTATGATTGCTGCAACTAAATAAAAGGCCTCACCCGAGAAGATAAATGAATGCAGTTCTGGACTGCACCGTATCTGTGAGACCAGGAGACTCTTAATAAAAGGGGGAAAAAACATTGGTGGTCACTGTTAAGATCAGCATAAGCAGTAATAGTTGTGATTTTTCACATAGGCCTGGTTTTGTGATGATGCAGACTGCCTTGGCCCGTGCTTCCAGCTGTATTTTTAAACCCAAAACAAAACAATGATGTAAACAACAACAAAGCCCTCAATGTGTGGAAATGACATCTCAGAGTCTGCCGTAGTCTCCACAGAGGAAAACGTTTGCAAAATGACATTTCAGATGGTACTTTTTTTTTTTTTTAAGTTGACCAAGGTCTTGCATTATGAATGAACTAACTAGCACAGGCAAGAACACAAGAAATGCCAGAGGACATCATATATGGACAGTTTTTCTGCCACCGAAAAGAATAGCTAATATGAAAATTACAATATTAATAACATTTTAACAAAATCTTTATTCACTAATAATTACTGCTTGGAACTAATTTAAATAATTTGCACTGACAGCCAGGGCTTTACCGCTTGTTTTATCAAAAGGTAAAGTTAAGTTTCAGTGTGTTTTATTCCCAATTAGTGGCATGATATTTCAAGATTTCTTCAACTTATTTTTGGGGGGGATTACAGTGTAAAACATGGCCCTTAATCTGTGGAGGCCATTTCACCGCTTGGAATGTAGAGTTGGTATATTGTGTTACTTGACTCCAATTAATGTTCACTTGTGTAAAGGACTAAGTGAGATCTGCAGACATCTTTTTTTGTGAGTAAAGCTGAGTCATGCATAAGTAAGACTGCTAAATAATTTAGGCTTTGAATATTGATATCCCTGCAGGTTTGGTCAGAGTGCCAGCTTTATACTGGGAAGTGAAGGTCTCCAGCCATTGATTTTCTCACAGATTTGTGCCCCACTAGCATAAGTGCAGCAAGCCTGAGCTATGAAAGCTACCCTTGCCTGTGCGAGCAGTCTGCTTGTCTGTGGCAATGCAGACGTGTGTTTGTGAGTGTGGTGAGTCAGGGTTCTGCTGGCGAGGGGCTGTGCTGATGAACCACCTGATGGCCTTTGTGTGAAATCTCAGAGCAGAACTACTGAACAAACTCTCTCAGCCATCGGTGCTACAGACTGCTCAGAGCTACGACCCTATGACTGTGGAATTAATTTCCCAGAGATCAAGACAGAGAGAAAGAGCAAGAGAGGGAGAGTGAGATCAAAGAGAGAGAGAGAGAGGTTTTTGTTTTTTCTGAGCAAAGGAGAGCTTTTCTCTGAGTGGAGGTATCAATGACTAAGGCTTTTAAATAATACAGCAGTAATACCCCCCCCCCCCCCCCCCCCCATCCCCTGCTCATACACACCAACAGACTTCTCTCTTTTCTCACAAAAGCTTTCCATTATGCAAGCTTTGAGGACCTCCCTCATCTATCTGAAAATATTATTGTTCAAACAATAATGGATAAACCAAGTTTCTATCTAGACACTGGTAGAATGATGGGACAAAGCTGGCTCACATTCAGCAGCACCAACTCAAAAATACTGTTACAGAGCGAGACAACAGCAAACACGGCCCGTCAGAGTATGGGTGCAGCACGAATCCTCTGCACCAAACAGCCACAAGAATCTGTCTCATTTCTCCTCACGACAGTGACAGAAACACGTCAATACGTTTGTATAAAATACAGTCCCGATGCATAGTTTTGTAAAAATCGATCTGATTAAGGAGACATCGACATGTGTAGCTCAAACAGGGAAAAACAATACGACAGACAGGTGAAAAGAACAGGACTTCTGTGCCGCTTAGACCCAGTCTGCATGTCTCGCATCTATCCTGACAGACTCTGCATTAGGATTTGAGGCCGGTAAACCTAGAGGTAGTGCATGTTCTCCTGCAGCAGATGGCTGCCTCATACTTCGGTTATCATCAGACTATGCCAGTCACTGTGGGACACGCGAGCGCAGTCTGAGAGAGATTCCTCAGTAATAACTAACGAACTCCAATCTGTTGCTGTGCACTTGTCACACCAGTTTATTCTGCTTATTTAGCGATGACATTAATGTATTCTCCACGACAAAACCAAACACTGTTTAAATGTTGAAGTGCTTCTCTGACTGGAACGGCCTGTGGGACTGAAGGGGTTACCTCTGGTGCAATGAGTGCGTCGCTGTGCGTCTGTTTATAGGCAAGAGGCTGCATCAGGAGAACAGTCAGCGGGTGGCTGCAGCCAAAGTTGCTGCAACCATTCCGTTTTACTAAAGGGTTGCGCCTGTCTCCAGATCCACACACTCTTCGGCCCCACCCTCTTGGCACTCGGAAGAATCACACACTAACAGCTACGCAACTACAGTCTCCGTCATTTGCTAGACACACGACACGGTCCGAATCAGCCGCGGTATGTATTACTTTGTGAAAGCTTCTTTTACAGTTCTAATTTTGCTTTTGAGCCTGGAAAATGGGTTTCGTTCGTAGTTAAGCCATTTATGAACTACATTAGACGTTGCGCTCATTTTTATGGTTGTCAATATGCTAAAAAGCGGTCAGATTCGTTTACTGAGACCGTGACGTCGCAGAGTGCAGCCAACGGGTTCGTATCCTTATTTGACCGCAATTCACTGCCTTTCTCCGTGTTCCATAGATGTATCGTGTCGGTTTCAAATTACAGTTTTCAGATGTTTTTGTCATTTGCAAGAATTTAGATTAGCCCATTGTATGTGTTAATGTGTCCATTGAAATGTACGACCAAAGTAGGAATTAACTAATTAAGCAATCAGACTGGCAGTTAAACCAATCAAGACATAGAAGTGTGCACAGAATGTCCGATGGACAGATTTTAAGAACCATTTGCTTTATCCAGACTAACACGATTAATTTAAGGCGACGCCGCCGAATTGGACCTGAATGATGAAATGTCATTCGCAGACGACTGTGGCAGTTCTGTGAAGACAGGCTGTTTACGCATTGGTTGATCGTATTATTTAAATGCATTGAAGAGGACTCGTCACTTTTTTGCAGTTTGTTGAGATTATTTTACACTCGAAGCTCACGCCAGTTTTCCGGTATGACGCACATTTTCAGCATTGTTCATCAAGCTTCTTAACGCATTAATATACTGGATCAGGTACATGACCTTGTTACATCTATGCTGTTTTCTATGTTCTATTTGTTTTGAGTTTACTGTACGTCTGAGGTTTGTCGTCTGAAGCACAGGTCAGTGGATTAGGATCCGACTTCTACATTCTATCTTGCTATGAGACAAATTATTATTGTTGTTTTAAATATAAGTGCAATTTAGATTTTACCATTTGTATCACTATTTGCTGTAATTTTATCTATGGCAATGCAGTCATACAGGCTGTTTTAAAAAGCAAAATGCATTAGTGCCATTCATTCGCATGATTTCTAATCTCAGTTTGGAAAACCGTGATTTCATCGTTCTAGAAGTTTGCATATGTGATACATGCGTATGTCAAAAACCGCTCAAACATGGCTGAATGTGTAGACAGAATGTGGTTCTTTGCGGAATGACTCAGCGGAGCTGCGTCAGGCTCACTGTATGTGCGCGCATTCAGCTCTGAGGCTCGTGGAATGATAAAGATAAATAATCAGACCTGATGGACAGAAGGCTAAAACGAGGATACGGGCAGAGGTACAGGGGATATTATACTTAAATCCTGTTTAAACAATTTTCTAACGTAATTATAAAGCATTGAATATTTGATCAATCATTAGATTTAGTGTTTTATTCAGTGAGATATCTTCTGTGGAAGACAGCTGTTTTAATGTAAACACTAACTGTAAGTTTAAAAAATGACATTGTGTACGTTATAAATGAATTGTTACTATAGATACATTGAGTTAAATGCATTTATCCTCTCAAAAGTTAAACTGTTCAATGTTCCCAACAGTCTCCCATACTCTAAATATTCCGCCCTGAACCTGTGTGAGAACAGCTCTACTTTTCATGTCATGCCATATCATGTCAGGTTTTTTTCAGACCACATGCCCCCAAAGTCCTGTGATTTTTGTGATTCTGGTGGCATTTGCACCTGATTAGTTTACGGGGCAGTAGCCCCTGACAGCAGTGAGTCTCTGCTTCAACATAGCTGAGTCATTGTGTGTCACAGAGATGACCACTGGCTGTGAACTGTGGCAAGGCAGGTGACAACAGACATGGTGAGAATGGCGCTCTCCTAATGTGTGGAACTTAGTCAAATTTGTCTTCAGTAGAAGCTTTGTCATGGTTTGTTGAAAAACTGCATACTGGTCATGACATGAGGCTCCTGCTTGCATCAGACTAGAGCGTTTAAACACAACAAATCATGAAAAATGCTTTGAATTTGCAATTTTCACTAATATTTTCCCTTAATCCTTGAAATGGGCTGTTGAGTCATCTGGGATCAGGCAGACAAACAAGGACAGCCTCACATCTAAGCTTCGCAGGATGACTCACTGTTGCTTTGTTAATTGGCAGTAATAAACAGTGGCCTTTCCTGGACTTCCTCATCTGTAGTTTGCTTGGACAATGTTCTGTATGGCTTCGCTCTGAGAACGTTTACATTTCAACAGCACATTTGTTTCCTAATCCCTCTGGATTTATACATTACATTTTGAGACAAAGAACTACTCAGTTATGGATTAGTGACATGATATGATTGGCAGGTGTGTCGGTCAGAGGAGAACTGGACACGTATGTAACAAATGTAAAGTCAGAGCACTCTGCAGTTTACCATAACATTCTATTATTTTCTATATTCTTGTCAACGCCTGACAGCCTGCTTTCTGTACAGGAGGGATTACTTTCCTCTTCCTTCTTTTGTTGGCCTCCTTTGAGAATTTGTCTTTGATGGCACAAATGTAGGCCTCCAGAACGATGCACATTTGTTCATTAAGAGAGGGGCTTCATATTCAGTATATGTACAGAAACATCAATCTCTGTCATCACATATAACATCAGTTTGCTAACAATTAATGTCTCTCTCTCTCTCTCTCTCTCTCTCTCTTTGTTTTTGTCTTTCTCTTTAACCCATCCTCTCTGTGTCTTTCCAGGGTTTCTCTCAGTAAAAACAACCTTTTTTAAAAATTCTGTCTGCTCCCTGTGTGTCGGTGGGTGTATGGTTGGGGGTGGAATTGAATTGGTGGATGTGTGCTGTCTTTATTCTTGCTTTTCGGGCGCCATTTCCTCAGTATTGCAGCAGCAAACATTGATCCACCACTGGAGAGACCTCCTTCAGAGGTCCTCTTTGCACTTCCTCACCATCCTCCATTTGTTAGTTGGTGGATCTAACAAAGGGACATAACGCTGAGTTTAGAATGATCTGAATTAAGGTCAATATAAATGCTTCGGCATGATTAGCTTTGGATGGATGAGTCCTCATGTTTGAGGTTAGCATTGCTGAGTAGCTGTGATGCAGATGATAATGATGTTCTCCAGATAGATTTTTTCTCTTCACTGTGTCTCCATTCATCAGCAGTAATAACCGTTTATAAGTTTTGGCATCACATTAACAGGCTGTGGTTAAGCTCACACTGATAATATAATATTAATTATATAAATCATTAGAATAGCCAGAATTCACCTCAGCACTGGTCAGCAGGGTGCAGAGAATGAGTCACCTGTTTCATAATTAAAATGTAGCATTGTTTTGTATGTAATACTTTCTTTATGTTACATCATATTAAACATGCTGAAATTCCTACATAAATGATAAAGGATTTTTTTGTTTCATACATGTTACTACAGTCTGCTGACCAGGCTTTAGCCTGCCTGTTACTTTTAAATCCACTGCTAAGCTCCCTCATTGTAAATCCCCCTGCCTCCCCAGCTTGGCCTCCTCTCCTGGCCTCCTCAGCCTTGCTTAAGACTCTGTAGTAAGGCCTCGATACAACCACACACACGTACACACACACACACCATTTACACACACTTTTACAATCTCCTTTCAGTCAGAAAAATGTTTAGGCTATTTCTTATTTCCCTTGTCTGTTATGAGTAAACATTATTAGAGAGTTAATTCTGGTCTTTAACTGTAGGCGATATTTGTACAGAGACAACAAAATATTAGATAATTTGTTATATATAATGAAATTTTCAGGTTTGCTTAGTCTTTCACTATTTTGTAATTCTGTTCCATTGGACCATCATTATAAACAACACTGTACATGTGAATGAGTTTGTGGACTCATTCATATTTTAACAACAACTAAACAGGAATGGTAGTTACAATCACTGTGGTTTTATTGTTATTTGGAGAAAATATCAATTTCCCCAAATAATATTGATCTAGAGGCTAGAAGTCATTTGATCACAGATTTATGTAAATTACCACTGTCCAAAGTGGTTTGCAGTGCATTTCTCCATACATGAACAAGCTAGTCAGACTTGTAATCAATTTGATCCTTTTGCTTGGCTAGCGTCAAGGTCAAAGTCAAGGATTTAGTAAGCTGCAAAAATGTTGGACTGAATAATTTTGGTACGGAGAAACAAGTTTTCAGAGCTAATTTTATCGCTTTCCAAAGTACTGTCCAACACAAGCAAATGTAATGGAGCAGACAGGAGAGATGACAAACTGTGGAGGACAAATCCAAGGGCAACCAGAGAACTCCAAAACAAAACTTAAAAGCACCAGAAACATCAGTCTGTATTTAGAGATGCCATTTATCAAAGATGAAGAATACCCGGCAGTAATCAAGTTCAGAAAATACATTTGAACCAGTGTATACACACGCCTGACTTCTTTAGTTCTCTAAAGACAAATCTGTTCTCCACCAGACATCACAAAGAAGTTGTTGCCCCAGGGAGACCGTGAAGATTTGATCAAAGTAGTGCTCTTTGTGTTTTGTTCTGGCCACACTCATGCTAACAGTATCACTATGAGTCTGACAGGAAGTTGAATCCCACTATATTCTAGCCTAAACATGATTTTAAACGTGAAAATGGTATTGACTGAACACGGGGATGGGAAGATTTATTTGGGTCAGTGAGAAAAGAAATCTTTTCTGTCTCCTGACAATTTGGAGATCAGCCATTTTAGGTAGAAGCTCTGACCTCATTGTTGGCTTAAACTGTGGCTAAAGATTTAACCTCCAGGAAACAGTGACTGTGAGCCAACACTCTGCTTTTGCCCTGCTCTGACTGTCTGCTTTGACTATTGAGTGTCTCTCTCTGTGTCGTCAGTCCTTCTTCTCCCTCTGTTTCTCTCAAATTCCTCTTTATTATCTTCTCCATTTTGAAATCCCTCTCCTTCTCTCTCTTCCTTCTATTTCTTCTCTTCTACTTTAATCTGATATACCTCCCTTTATATCTTCCAAGTGTTACCGTTTGATCTTCCACATCATTCATCTATTGTTATTTTCTTACAGGGTCCCCATGGGTCCTTGAAATCCTTTAAAGTTTGTGAATTTGAGAAAAAAGAATGAATGCCCTGAAAGTTTTTGAAAATGGACATGGGTCATTGAAAGTGCTTGAATTTATATATTTTGTGCAAGAATAGAAATTGAGGTTCTTTTGATATATTTTTGTTGCTTAACATTAGTTAATAGGCTATGTTCCACTATATGCATGTTTGTCTCCCACCGTCTGTGCGTCCTTGTTTCACATGCCACCTCCCTTGAGAAAGTGCAACGGTCACGTTTGTGCATGAATGATTGAAGTCGAATGATGCAGGTTAAGCAGCGGCAAGCAAGTAAGTTAATGTTAAGCGAACCTTCAGCCTGCTAGTTCTCATTATAATTCTCATTGTTGTAACAGTGATCGGTGTCTCAAACTATGCCATGTTGGGTCCTTGAATTTGAGGAAACTGGGCCTGGAAAGTCCTTGAATTTGAAGTTTAAGGTGTGGGAACCCCACACCTGTTCATTAGAGTGTTTTTTTTTTTTGTAAGAGTGCTGGTGATTTGTCATCTTCTGTAATGTTGTAAGATCTGTCTCTGTAGCAGGCATTATATGTGGCTGTGGACAAAGGGCAAGAGGAGAGGGTTCGCTTATGTGTGTGAGTGGTCTGGTCATGGTGAGGGTACCATAGTTACGCCTTGTCCAGATTGTAGTAACAGATTCAGTGGCACAGCTGTGATTAGCACTTAGGCTTTAGCTAGCTTAACAGCAAAATCATTCAGCAGTGCCAGATCACAGGACTAGGATTACAGCAGGAAACTAGGACATTTGTTTCCTGTGAAGATGTACCAGAAACGATGGTTTGGGGTAGGGAGTTAGGAAATAAAGATAGTCATGGCACAACAAGGACAAATGTTTAAAAAAAAACTTACAGGAAGAACAGACTTTAGATTTTTAACTATAGAACAGTGGATCTACAGTGAATGAAATGACGATATTGCTTTCAGATGGAAACATTAGCCATCTCAGCCTCAGCTATTCATGAATGAGAGTGAAGTGACAGGACACTAAAAAGAGATTACTACTAATCCCTCACAAGAACCAGTATCATTAACTCCCCCAGTGTGCTGGAGAGATTCGTTAGACAGAGGTTTAGAAACAGGTCATTCCTGTGCTAACAGGGAATAATAGAATATACATTGTATACTCAGTGTTTTAAAATGAGAGGAGGTGCTGTCCCAGGTCCTGAAATAATACAAGACCCCCACCTATTACCACCATTAGATTACAATTACACCATTACATTACAATTGCACTATTACAATACATCTGTCAGGTCTTTCTGAAGAGGCAGTGTGCAGACTTTGTCAGAAGGACAAATATTTGTGAAATATTTCTGAGCAAATGCACTAATACAAGGAGATTTCCTGTCAGAAGTCATGTCATCAGTTTGACTTGGTTACATAAGCATGTAAAATGGCTCACTGCAAAAAGTCAAACCTGGGCACTTAGAGTGATCTTCCTCTAAAACTTCCTTGAACTTCCTTTTTTAGTTGCTAAATCTGGAGCAGGATATGTGGAGCAGTGTTGAGGCTAGTCTGCTCTCTGTCAGTGCTCTGTTTCTGCTTATTTTAACATTGCGCTCTCATTTATGGAGTTCATGAGTGGATATTTATATCAAGCAGGTCAGTCGAGGTAGGACTGTGTGTGTTGCAACGTTGAGACTTGTTTGAAAAATGACTTGCTATTTCCTGATACCAAAGCTCACAAAATGGAGTAGGTTCCTGTCATCAAACAAGTTATCAAATGATAGTCATTGACTACTTATAAAGTACTGTATGCTATCTTGATGGGGAGAGGTTTTAATGTGTTCTCCTTATGTTGCCACAGAAAAGGTATTTTGACAAATTCATATATGACACTGTTTATGTGGATTGTGGCTTGCAACATAAGATGTTTTAAAATAAGGAATGGGGCTTCCTGAAGCCCACTGTGGGGTGCTTTAGGATCAGAAATAAGACTGACCAACTGGTCGGGTGCTTTGTCATTTCAGCCTTTTAAGACAGAATAAAAGAAAGCTGTTTGGGCCAAAATACAGCTTAAATCACAAATCTCAGATGTCTTTACTTAGCAATCCTTTTGAATAAACAAATAGTTGGGGGGCTATATCACCTCTCCATCACCTCACCCCCCCCATCTCTCTCTCTGTCTCTCTCTCTCTCGCACGCGCGCTCTTTCTTTTCTCTGCAAGGCATGTGAATATGTGCCAGAGGGATGAATAGTGGAGGAAAAGTTGGCTGAACATTCTGCTCTTTTAAAAAAGAGGTTTAAACTGAACTGCAAAAACAGAGCAGTGATGGAATCACATGTATTACATGTATAAGTTGCAGATTTATGCACAGAAATGGTGGCATCTATATTAGTTCATTAATTGTTTGTGTCAAATTGCTGTAGGACCACGCGTTACCAAGGTTACCTGTGTTAGCCTATTTATAACTCTGCAGCGGCTCTCTTCAGGTGATATTCAGCTACTTATTAAAATTTCATGGTCACCCTCTTGAAAATCTTTCAGTAATTGTATCCTAGCAACTTTATAAAGGATAGATAGATCTGTCAGTGGTGTTTTCTAAGTGACTTTTTCTAAACTGGAAGACATCAGGGACTCCATATCTATAATCATTCAAGTCAAGGTCTGGTGTCTGATCATTTCTGAGCTCTGACTTTCTCAGAGATGCCACAGTAGTAAAGAAGTCTTCTATGCCGCTTTTACCAAGGCAGTGATCTCACAGTGCCTGGGGCAGTGCTCCTGAGCCTGTTTGCTGCTGAGGGGGAGGAACACTCTAATGCAGGCATCATCGGGGCTCTTATCCAGTCTCTCTGCAGTGTCACTGACTGGATTTTCTACAGGCACAAGGTTCCAACCCTCACTGCTACCTTTTTAGCCCAACCAGGTTCATCGGGAGGATAAGGAGAAGATGATGTTAATCCATACTGTCCCACTCTGGTTGTCTTAGACCTGTTTAGGTATGATATGAGTCCAGGAGACATTATGCAATAAGGCATGACTTGGACAAGGGTCGATAATCCCCAGTGGATCTACAGAGGGAGACTTTGCTGATACACCTGATTCAGAGTTCCACTATGAATCTGAACAGCAGGTGCTAAGCCTGCATACATAGGGACTCTACAGAGGCTACATCGGCTACCCTGGATCAAAGAGCACTTTGCTTTTTATGTAATGAAATGTAAAAGAACAAAGAAAAATATTCCTATAGATGTGTCACCTCCACAATGGCTTTAATTAACAACTTAATTAGATGGCATCTAATTTGTTACAGCTGTTGCAATTCATTGCCTGAGACTTCAACTTTTCATTTAGGTATCAATATATTAAGCCTTGCTCAGCTTTTGTGAGTTTTTGTGAGTTTGCCGCCATCTGGTTGACCAAGGCAGCGCTGGTTTCCAGCCAGCTTGTGCTGAGCTGTATTCATGCTGTGTTCAGCGGCTCTTCTGTAATCTGACTAATTCCTCCCATATGAGTGGCCACTCATAATGGCCTCCATAAAACTGAAAACAGGCAAATTTGAAAGGACAGACTGCTGTAAAATTAAAGATATGTAACATTCAGGCCTCTATCCTGTGGGACAGCCTGTTGCCAGCTTGGTCCTCTCATACTCATCTACACACTTTAAACTGGATCTGCTCCTGCAACTGTATGAGAACAGCTACCTTACAGTAATTCAAATCTCTCTAATAAGCCCTAATCAATGTCTCATATGGGCATATCAATTCTCTTCAGAACTTATTGACACGAAATTAAATGTGTTGGCAGGAGATCGACACATTATGTGAATAGACACACATTGTAACTGTGCATAGTTTCCTTAATGGTAGAGGGAAGATCACGTAGACATATATCATCTATTCATTTGTACACATGACCTCAGCCACCATGTCGCTCACTCACAGTGGTTTCAGCATAGTGGTCATTATTTCTGATTTGTTTGATCAGTCTTAGCCTCTCATTGGTTCATTCATTATGTAAGGTTTATGATCAGTTAAATGAATAGCCTTTGATAGGCTGTCTCATTAAAAAAAAAAAACCTATGCATTTTAATAGTTTTATCACAGTTAAATCTTGAGCCATGCTGGTCCATTTCAGCTCTCTTCAGACAGATATCTCACTGGGATCCCTTTATTAATGCAGAGGTCTATTATTAGACATGAATTAGTTTTCAAACAAAGAGAATTAAAAGCTTATCCTCACATTGTTGAAATGATGACACACGATACAGTTAGATCACATTTAGATCAGACAGATGGTTTGTTCAGTGCCTGTTCAGCTAGAATTGTCTTCAGAACTCCTTTGAGATAAAAAAGAAATGGAGAAAGATCGATTTGATTTTTAATAATACATTTTAAGCGGTCTTTTGCTCATCACATTTAGCCACCTGGCAGGTAGCTAAATCCTGCCTTCTTTTCTGGTCCATCTTGTGCTTGTGTAATACAACTGTATTGTCTAGTCAGTCAGTGTAGCTGTGTAGTCAGGTCACTCAAGTTCCTTCCCCACATCGCAGAGTTCACAGAGTGATTCTAGCTATTGAAATGATCTGGGGCTTAGTCCAGGGCTAAGAAAATTTGGGTTTACGCATGTTCCAACTTTGTGTGCACTGAGCAACGCTTGATTACTCCCCGCTTCTTCGGATGCTGCAAGTCAAATTCCGCGCTGTTACACAGTCTGTCTGTTGTTTTGCTATAAACACCTCCTTTTTCAGGGCGAAAATATTCGGGGCCAGGCTTAAAATATTCGGGGCTGTAGGCCCAAACAATCAGACCTAACGACGCCACTCGTTCAGTCCAAGAATCTATTCAAATTCTTGACTCTTTTTCTTTCAGACAACAGAAAACACTTAATCAGCAGTAAACTCTTCTGTATTTCTTGCAGGACAAAGGACCTTACACCATAAAAGTGATGTTCTTGAAACTGTGGTCTTAGTCAATCCATCAGAGGCCTCAGTTGCTTTAGAGGTATGTTTATAACTGTAAGATCACCTTGTAGACTGGACCATAACAATTGCTATAAACATATTTCAGAATGGCAGTATGTATTTATGGCCAGTCTAGGACGTATTCTGTCCATACAATGCCTGAACTAAATACTGCTTCACCTTTTGCTAAAGATCCAAGGCAGTGCCGTAAAATATGTTGACTCTCATACAGTGAAGACTCTCATACCCTCCCTGTCTCTGTTATTGTCCTAGATCCACTGTCTTCTTTCTGACCCAGCTGAGCACAAGCTACTGGTTCTGAGTGGACAGACTTCAGACCAAGGTGACCTCGTTCTCCAGACTGGGGTGTTTACTTATCAAATCTTCTCTCGTGTCTTTGCTGAGCACAGGGTAAGTTAGAGGTCTTTTACAAACATGGAGTTCATTCCAAGTTTAGTCATTTTCGGACCAGAAATGATACTCAATATGTTGTCATATAAAATCTAATTTTGCATGAATCTGTCTGAGTATTTTGTTGAAAAAACAATATTTCACTGACTCCGATACTCACTATTGAGTACTCATGTTGTTCTTTCTTCTGTAGGCCCGTGACCTGCTGGGAAAAGCAGCCCCCCAGCAGCGGGCCACACTTACGGTGTTCTGCAGAACAGAGGTGGGCTGGAGCTCTCTGGGGCAACATTTAAAGGAGTATCTGGACTACAGACTGAACCCTGAACCTGTGCTGCCCAAGATGGAGGGTGTCACAGAGTTCACAGAGTACATATCTGAAACAGTGGATGTACCGTCTCCATTTGATCTTCTTGAACCTCCCACTTCTGGAGGCTTCCTAAAACTATCCAAGCCCTGCTGTTACATTTTCCCCGGAGGAAGAGGGGACTCTGCACTTTTTGCGGTTAATGGCTTCAACATTCTGGTTGACGGTGGATCAGAGCGTAGATCATGCTTCTGGAAACTTGTCAGACACCTGGATCGCATTGATTCCATTCTTCTTACCCATATTGGAGCCGACAACCTTCCCGGCATCAACGGACTCCTCCAGAGGAAGATAGCAGAGCAGGAGGAGGAGCAGTCACAAGGCTCCACCACCTACAGTGACTGGATGAAAAACCTGATCTCACCAGAGCTTGGTGTTGTGTTTTTCAACGTACCTGAGAAGCTACGCACGTCTGAATCGAATTTAAAAGTTAAGCGGAGTATCGAGGAGGCCTCTCTTACATTGCAGTACCTCAGTAAGCTGGATATTAAGCCTGAACCTCTTTTTCGAGTGGTCAGTAATACCATTGAACCTATCACACTTTTCCATAAGATGGGTGTTGGCAGGTTAGACATGTATGTCCTGAACCCTGTGAAGGACAGTAAAGAGATGCAGTTTCTTATGCAGAAGTGGGCAGGAAACAGCAAGGCCAAAACAGGAATTATTCTCCCCAACGGAAAGGAGGGAGAAATATCAGTACCTTACCTGACATCTGTAACTGCTCTAATAGTGTGGCTCCCAGCCAGCCCCACAGAAAAGATTGTCAGAGTGCTGTTTCCTGGTAACGCACCACAGAACAAAATCCTTGAAGGTCTTGAAAAGCTGAAGCATTTAGATTTTTTGCGATACCCAGTAGCCACACAAAAGGACATATCCTCTGGAGCAGCACCTTCAGCTGTAAAACAGACAAAGCTAAAGCAAAGAACAGACAGCAAAGAAAGTCTGAAATCATCTCACAAAACACCTGCCACTCCAAAACCCAAAAAAGAAACTGACGTACAGGAAGATCTATTGAATATTGAGATGAAGAGTGATTCTGTCAAAGAGGACAAGATTGAGCAAAAAGAGGAGAAAAAACAGACTAAACCACTGAAACCAAAGGCTGAAGTGACCGAAAAGAAAAAAATATCAAAGGAAAAAATTTTGAAAAAACATATCAAGGACAGGGCTTCCAAAATGGATGAGAAAAAAGACAAGGAAAAGAAAGAGATTAAGAAAGATCGACATGAAATTAAAAAAGATGACACAGCAAAAAAAGTTGAGAAAAAAGATGGTAGGATAAAGGAGAAGGAACCCTCAAAACCAGAGCTAAGAAAGATTACCAAGCCTGATCTCAAACCTTTTACACCAGAAGTCAGAAAGACTCTTCACAAGGCAAAAGTTCAAGGAAAATCCAAGACAGAGAAGATCAAAAGCATAGTTCACAAAGCAGACAAAATAGAGGTGGAGCCACCTGCTGAGAAAGTCGAGCCAGAAGCTCTGGAGAATGGAACAGGAGTAGACAGGTCTGCTCATTCAACTCCAGAAGATTTGACTAAGGATTTTGAGGAGTTTAAACAAGGCAAAGTTTCTACAGATGTAACTGAGCCATCCGAAGCCCCTGCACTTTCAGAAGCACCAGATAACAAAACTTTGTACCCAGGCCCTACTGAGGATGAAGAAGGATCTGTTTCCCCTAGCAAAGCTAGCGAAATACAACAACCTGAACCCCTCGACAAAGGTGTGATACCAACAGCTGCTGAGTTCAAGCAAGAACCTTTAACCCAAGAGAGTGCATTGCCAACAAAAACAGCTTCTGTAATCCAAGAAAAGGAAGCTGAAATTTTTGAGGATGAGGGTGCTGCCATAGAAGATGAAGAGGAAGAAGAGGACAAGGTACACGTTACTGAGGTGAGCAAAGTAGAGGAAGAAGAAGACATGGGCATAGGAGATGAAGAAGAAGATGGGAAATGGAAAGACAGTAAAGATTTTGAGGTGGTGGACCGCAAACATGAAGATGAGGAAATGGAGAAGCATACAGAGAGGGAGGAAGTGAAAGAATCAAAGACTGAACCTGAAGATGAACAGTATGAAGATGATGGTATTGAAAAAGCTGAACTGGAGGAAGCTGAAGATTTGGATGCCATTGCAGATGAGGAAATAAAAGATGGCGCTGAGGAAAAGGTCAGTAAAGAATGGGAGCTTAAGCCGGCCGCAGAGACTTTTGGGACCAAAGAAGATGAAGATGCCTACCTGTCTAATGTAGGGGTTGTTACGGCTGGCATTACATCTACAGCACAAGGAGCTGCTGCAGCAGAGAACATATCTTACATCCAGGACGAAACTATCCCTGGTTACTCTGAAACTGAGCAGACTATTTCAGATGAAGAGATTCATGAGGAAACTGAGGACAGGATACCGCAACTGCATTATGAAGTTGGCACGTATGATATATCAGTCCCAGATCAAACAGGCTCCTTTGATGCCATCCATGGTATGAGAGAGATGCAAGCTACAGCTGATATAGCAGCAAAAGCCGGACAGGAACCTGTCATTTCTGTATACACTAACATTATTGCTGCTCCATTGGCCGAGGAAGAACATGTCTCTTCAGCCACATCTATTACTGAGTATGACAAGTTATCTTCTTTCCCCACCTCCATTGCTGAAGATCAGTCTGTTGCGTCAGTCACGGCACCACAGGCAGAGGAGACTGGAAAAACCTCTCCTTTACAAGACACTGTCAATACTGTACACCCATTGACCCCCTCTGAAGCTACCCAGGGAAAGGAGTACCTACATTCTGCTGGGACCATCTCACCGACATCCTCTTCAGAGGAGGACAAGTACTTCAAGTCACCTCCTCCTGAGGAAAGTCCTCCTGTTGTCTCTGATGTGAAAACAGAGGGCAAGGAAACAGAAGTCCATTATGAGGAGGAGGAGGAAGAGGAGGAGGATCAAACACCAAATATTGACATTACACTTGGTAAGCTGCAAGAGGGATATGCCTCACCTTTAATGGCCCAAGGCAAGGAGACAGATTCTGATAAGGCCTACATTGTTCAACCTACCCTTGAACTGACTCCAGAAACAAAATCTGTAGAGAAAGGGGAAAACATGGCTTTATCACCCAGAGGAGACACAATATCTGAAATACCTTCCAAACCCCCTTCTCCTTCACTTGCTATTTCCAAAGCATTAGTTCCTGAGTCAGGTGTTGAGGCTGAAGATCGATGCTTTAGTCCAGATGACAGCACTGTGAAAATGGCCTCTCCAACACAATCTGGACCACCTAGCACTTGTCACTCTCCTCTCCACCTCTCACCTGTTGAGAGTAAGACCAAAGATTTTCCAGAACCACAGGATGCTGTCCAGTGTTTAGATGCGAAACCTGATGATGAAATTGAGAAACAAAAAGCACAATTTGATATTCAAGAAGCAAGTTTGAAGGACAAGTACGAAGCAGATACTCTTGGTGAAATTCACAAGGTAGCTGAAAAAGACATCCACACTGCAAAAGAACAAGAGGAGAAAGAAAAATTTTCTTTCAAAGACTTCAGACAAGACCAAGAGAGTAAATGCATCAGTACTACTTCAGAAGGACCAACCACTTTAATATCAGAGCAACCTTCAATGGAAAAAGAACATGTAACATTTACACCCTTAAAGGACATTTCAAGCAGACATGATGAGGAAGATAAGGTTTGCGATGAAGAAGGTTTGAAAATACGCAGTACAACCAAAATTGTCAAAGAGAGGGAGAGCAGGTTCCTAGATGATGAATTTGGTGATGATACTTCTGAAGTAGACTCTATCATAGAAAAGCAAGAGGAGAAAGAGAGAGAGGAAGAACAATACCAAGATGAAAAAGAAGAGGTCGAAGAGAAACATGATAAGAAGGATCAACTGCAAAGCAGCTTTTTAATTTCAGAAAAAGACAAAACTGAATTAGATGATGGATCTAAGGAGGAACATCCAGACTCAACACAACAACGAATGTCTGAGCCGGAGAAAAGAGAAAGCCCAGAACTTGGCCTTGAACCTAAAGAGAAACCTGAGGAAACAATCCAACCACAAACTTTACAAGCATCTTTAGAAAAAGCTGAAATAACAACACAACATGATCAAGACTCTACAGAGAAACATACAGACGAAATTAAGTTTCAGACTTCACAGTCAATTTCAGAGGAAAAGGATCAGGAATGTATTGAAAAACATATGGAACTGAGCCAATCACAAACTTTACCTCTGGAAAGAGTAGATGTAACCTCAAAACAGGTTCAAGAATCTACTGAGAAACATGTAGTAAAGATACAGTCTCAATCATCATTCACAGAACAAGTAGATGTAACCTCAAAACAGGATCACGAATATACAGAGAAATATAAGGAAGAGAGCATATTGCAAGCAACAGAGCCATTTCTAGAAAAAACAGATGTAATCACGAAACAAGATCAAGAATCAGAAAAGAACGTTTTGGGGGAGATTCAATCTCAAATATTACAGTCTGCAGAAAGCGTAGATGTATCCTCAAAACAGGACCAAGAATACACAGAGAAACAGAAGGAAGAGAGCAAACTGCAAATTACTGAGCCATCTTTAGAAAAAACAGATGTAATCATGAAACAAGATCAAGAGTCAGAAAAGAAACTTTTGGAAGAGATTCAGTCTCAGCTTTCACAGTCTACAGAAATAGTGTATATAACCTCAAAACAGGATCATGAGCATATGGAGAAACATGAGGAAGAGAGCATATCACAGTCATCCTTAGAAAGAACAAATCAAATTACAAAACAGGATCAGTCTCCAGACATACATGTGGAAAAAGTAGGTATAACCACCAAATTGGATCAAGAATCAACAGAGAAACACACAGAAGACAGCAAACCTCAGATTTCAGAGTCATCCATAGAAAGAACAGATGTAACCACAACACAGTACCAGGAATCTACAGTGAAAACAGTGGAAGAGGTTCAATCTGATACTTTACAGTCATCTGTAGAAAAGGCAGATGAAACCTGGAAATCTGTTCAAGAGCCTACAGAGAAACACATGGAAGAGATCAAACGTCATCATTTACAGACAACTGACAAAGCAGGAGTAATCTGCAAACATGACCAAGAATATAAAGAGAAAGATGCAGATGGGATTCAGTCTCAAACTTTGCCACTGGTTTCAGAAAGAATGGATGAGGTCCCTGGTTTACATGAAGAACCTCAGAGTAACATTTTAGAGGAGAGCTCCCTTCAAGTTTTGCAGTCTAAATCAGCAGTAACAGGACTAAGTTCTGAACATGATCAAGACTCTAAAGAGAAGCATTTGGAAGAGATCCAGTTGGAAACATCTGAGACAGCTGGAGAAAAAACTGCTGCAACCAGTGAGCTGAAAGAAAAAATAGAGGGAAAACACCCAGAGGAAAAGGAACCTCTCGTGTTTCTGTCTACCGCTAAAAAATCAGAAGTTGTTTCTGAAATAGGGGAAGAAGGTAAAGTGCATTTGGGAGAGATCAAACCACAGACTTTGTCAGAAAAAGTGGATGTAGCTTCCAAATTGGATGAAAAGGCTGAGGAAGGACACTTTGAGAAACTTCAGCAAGAAACCCCACAAACCAAACAAACCGAATTAGATTTGAAACATGATCTAGAATGCAAATACACAGAAGAAACCCGCCAAGAAACTTTGCAACTGTCAGAAAAAACTGAAGATGCTGCACAACTAGATTTCAAATCTCTAAAGACACTGTCAGACAAAAGAGAACTGACATCTGAATCACTCATTTCATGTCAAGGTAAACAAGAAGATGCACAACCCAGAACATCATTGTTAGCAGATACCCAAGAGCTATCAATAGAGAAAAAAGACATTGATGCTAAGCTTGATAAAGAACATAAAGAGGAACATGTAGAAGGTATCCAACATCCTTCATCATCGTCAGGAAAAACAGATACCACCAAATCAGCTTTAGATTCTCAGCGTCAGGATATTCTTTCAGAGGAAGGGAGCGAGGAGAAGCATGATGTTGCCGAGGAACATGAACTTTCAATACCATCATTTGTCAAACCAGACATACCAGGCGATGACACAGTGACAGATGTCTTTCAAATCAGCAGGAGCAGCACTGAGCCAGTGACAACATCTAGCACAGCTGTGAAAAAGGAAGAAACTGAGAGTCACACAGATGCCAAAGACTTGATCAAAGATTCAACTGCTCTTTCTCCTGAACCAGAAGAGAAGACCCAGCAGCTTGAGACTACATCACCTCCCTTTTCCACAACAGGCCTTACAATAACATCTGCCTCTATGACTTCAATCCCTTCCACTGACACAGAGAGGGAGACTGTGAGCCCATCACTCTCTGGCTCTGAAGATCAGGTCAGTGGGGAGGAACCCCAAAGCACTCAAACACAGGTTCCCTTTAAAGAGATGGATAAACCTGAGAAGGAAGCTTCAAGGGAGATGGAAGGAGAGAGAGAGGTTGCTTCTCCAGGGTTAACACCAGCCACTTCTTATTTTCCAAAAACAGATGGCGTTGATGAAGAGGAGATTATATGTGATGAGATGACAAAACCAGTGAAAGAATCTGAAATAAAAGATGACAGTATGACTGTGCATACTGAAGAACAAAGCTACGGGCAATCCAAATATGATCCATATGAAAAGCCAGTCTCAAAGGACCTCATCACAGATACCAAGGTGGAAGACCTTCCCATGTCTGAGCTGTCAGGAAGAATAGATATTGCTGACAATAGGAGAGCTAGCCTGTCTGCTGCTATTGACATAGAGGAACACAGTGAAGAAGAACCAGTGTCATTTAGCAAAGTTGATTATCACACAAGTATCCAGCTCAGTGACAGTGCCTTTTCTGAACAGGACAGTAAGGAGAAAGGTCAGGAAGAAGAATTTGTGAAAGAAGTGAGACATGATACTCCTTTTGTAGACAAGAGCTTTACATATTCAGAAACTTATGACAACCAGACCACACAAACAGGAGATCCAAACTTACTTGCTGCCAGCTATAGGCAACATACAACTGAAAAAACAGAGAGAGAAAAAACTGAGAAAGAGAAAGAAAAAGAGAGAGAAGGAGTCATAGAGATGACCAGTCAGCCAGTCTCTCATGAAGAGGATAAAAAGGATAAAACTGACTTGCCCTTGGAAGAACCCTCTGCACTTTCTTCCATTCATCTACAGGATAAGCCGGATAAGGTGGAGAAGGATGAAGAGAACGGCAAAGGAGAGAGGGAAGACACCTCGTTAGCACTGCCCACAGCTTCTGATATTGACAGCACTAAGACAACTCCCAAAGGTGAGGTACACAAAGAGGAGGAATCATCTAAAAAAGAACTTCTGTGTCCATCACCCGGTCAATCTTATTTTGAAACTCAAACCTCAGGAACTTCATTACAGACTGATGACATGTCTGAAAGTCAGACCACAACAAAGCAAAGTAAGCAGAAGGGGGAATCAGCAGAACTAGAGAAGTCAGAAAAAGACAAAATGGCCTCCACCAAATGTGAGATCAAAACAGAGCAAATTTCCTCTGATCATCACTCACCAGCAGCAAAAGATATTATGCCTCATCAGTCATCACCTAACAATGTAGAAAGCCAGTCTGCTGCTGCTCCTTGCGTTGCATACAGCAAGCAACAGGTAGATGAAAATGTAGTTGCTTCTGAGTATTCCTGCAAAGCCAGCTCTCCTGCCAGCAAAACACAGACTGGCTATGATGAAAGGGAAGCTGTCTCAACTGGAAGAGATCAGAGGATACTGGCAGAGGAAGAGTATGTTTATGAGGATGAGGAAGAAGAAGAAGAAGGTGAGGCCAGTGACTTAGATTTGGAGAAAGGTGCTAGGGAAATATCTGAAAAAGAAAAAGCGGAATCTGGTGATATCTGCAGTGCTAAATTCTCAGAGAAATATCAAGAGGAAAAAGAGATTAATATTCAAGACTTGGGATCCAGTTCCACAAAACAAGAGGAAGCCTTAGAAGCTGGGAGCATCCATCCAAAACAAGAAACAGCAGAACATCTTTCTAAAGACTCAGCTACTCCCTCCTCCCATGTTTCAGAAATGCACCCTGAGACACTTGTGTCTGATCAGTCCTCTGAACTTGGTCACTCCGATGACAAGGAGGGGAAGGACACTTGCCTTAAGTCAAAGGACAGTGATGTTAGCTCAGACTTCCTCACTAAGTCTGAAGAGGTAAAGGATGATTGTGAAGTGGGGAAGACTTCAGATAAAGAACCTGAGAGAGCTGAGGGTGCAGCGTGTGCCTACACAAGTATGTTTGCAACTGCTTATTCTTCATCGTCATCATACAGCTACTCTTCGTCAACTTCTGCCTCTTTTTCAACTGGCCACCCATTCCCAGAGGGGTTAGAGGCCCATATCTCCATGCCCAGTGCTCATTTTAGGCCAGATTCTGATAGTGCTTCCATTGAGTACTCATTCAAAGATGAACACTCCCTAACTATGGACTCTCCCTTCTCAAGTTCTGGGGCACAGTTGAAAGATGAATACGTCGAGGTCTCTGAGAGACTTACCCCTGCAACTACGACAGCTGAATCCACATCTAGTCTTACAAGATTTTCTCCTCTCAGTCCCTTTGAGGAGAGCAAACCATTTTCTCCAGTCCTAGCAACACCAGTGGAATATAAGACAGAGGATGATGCATCATTAAGTATCAAAGAGGACAAGGATAAGTATTCTGATACACAGCCTGAATCTGCAGATGAACAAATGTGTTCAAAAGTATTGGATTCTGTTGACACTAAGCAAATAGAACCAGAGTCCACTACACAAAGTCTTTTTAATGTTACCCCATTACAGAAAGCTGACTCTAAAGACAAACACTCTCAAGAAGAATCATCTGATATTGAGCAGGATGTTCACTCAAGCGATTTTGAGGAAGGAACCTTGCCCTGCCGAATTGAATGCCAAAGATCTTCGGTTGCTAGTCAGAAGGAAAACATGACGTCTTTGCCAGAGCAACTTCCTGTTGACAAATCATCCAGTGTAACTGATACTGTGCCTGATGTGATGAGGAAGCCAGAGGAAAGCTCATCAGACATACCTGCAGAGGTCAGCAAAAGCCCTGAAGAGGCTGCAGACACAGCAGTTGGAAGATCCAGCGGTGACAAGGATATAATGAAAACAGAGCTAAAAGTTGACAAAAAAGAGAAGGAAGACACAAATAAGATGGATGATCAGACAGTTGATGTACAAAAAGATAAGGAAAGCCATTTACAAGAAGAAAAAGAGGAGATGGTCCAGGGAACTATTGAGGAAAAGCTTAGGGGAGATGACAGATTGGATGGAGAGAAAGACATTAAAGGGGATAAACAGGCAGAAAAGCCTGATGAAAAGATAGACAGCAAAGAAAAACTGGAAATGAAGGATGATAAGGACAAAGAATGGAAGGGTGAGGAAGCAAAAGAAGAGGCTGAAAAGAAGGAGGAACATGCAGATGAAGGACAAGAGAAGTTAGAGCTAGTGGAGGAGGAGAGGGAGATGAAAGACACTGAGAGTACAACAGTCAAGAGTAAGGCTGAAGAGCAAGAGGAGCAGAATGGGTCTAGACAAAGTACCACCTCTAAAAGTGAGCCACAACACGACGATGATGGTGATGAACAAGGGGAAGGAGAAAAAGAGATGGGGTATGGTTTAAAAAAGGAGAAACAGAAAACCCTGCCAACAGTTCTGCCATCAGGGTCGGAGACAGTTTCTACAGATCAATCCAAGAAGTCAGAGGAGTTCACCCGTCCTTCTGACTTGTCCATGGAGGCCACTTCATCACATTCCACTACAGTATACAAACACTGCAAAGGAGAGAGCTCACCGTCATTCATAAATCCAAGCCCACATCAGTTTTCCAGTGAGGAGGGAGAAGAGGATGGTGGAAGTGACCAATCGAGGGAAGAGTATGATGACGATGAACGTGAGCAGCACTCAGTGAAGAGGAGGTCTCACAGGCAGCCTCATCATCACACTTACAGTCAGCATAGTGACAGCAAGGAGGCATCACACAGCCTGCCCAGCAGCATGCTGTGTGCAGGAGAAGAAACCCCTCCCACTTCTTTGAGTGAATCACTTCCCTCCCAGTCTGATTCTGATGTGCCTCCAGAGACAGAGGAATGTCCTTCCATCACAGCGGAGGGAAACTTGGACTCTGACGAAGATGCAGAGCATTTGCCTGTTGATAAGCTGACTGCAGCTGGAGGTAGTGGCAGCCATTATTCGTCCTCCCCACGAAGTCATGATCCGCCACCTGCGCCCATGAAAGACCCTGTCCCTCACCCTGCTCACCCTGATGTGTGTATGGTTGACCCAGAGGCTCTGGTTAATGGCCAAAGCCACACAGAGCAGCCGGTTAAGAAAGACCTTAAATCCAGCAAAGGCTTGAGGAAGACCATTGGGAAAAAGTCTGCATCACCAGCTCGTAAAGGTGATACAAAAAGCAAGAGATCTCCTACCCCAGTGAAACAGACATCCAAGGACTCTTCACCCCATGCTTCATCTCTGAAAAGGAAAGATTCTGAAAGGACATCTCGGGTTTCCAGAGCATCTGAGGTGAACGGATCCAGGGGAGATAATATCAACCCTGGAAAAGCACTGGTCAATGGTGTTAAGAGCAATTTAGGTACAAAAATCATATCAGTTCCAACCTTTTTGTGATGTGTATGTAGTACTCTCAAGTTACAGCTCTAAAAGTTCAGTAAATACAAAATGACAATAAATATGAATATGACCTACTCATGTTATCCCTATATTATGGTTCGACTTAAGGTTCCAATCCCCAGAAATCCGGTTCTGCTGTGCCACCAGGACCGCCCATCTATGTCGACCTTGCCTACATTCCCAACCACTGCAGTGCTAAAAACGTGGACCAAGAGTTTTTCAAACGAGTTCGTGCAGCATACTACGTAGTGAGCGGAAACGATCCAGGCAATGATGAACCAAGCCGTGGAGTCCTGGATGCACTGCTGGAGGGTAAAGCACAGTGGGGAACTAATCTCCAGGTACTCCAAATCCAAATCAAAATTAAAACCCATTTCATAACTTAGCCATAAGTCACCCAGTGTTCACTTTAATACACTTTATGACCTATATTGATTTAAGTTTAATGCCTTGGTTTTGGTTTGTAGTTTTACATGATTATAATTTGAATAAGGTTTTTCTGTTTGTAACTTGCTTGTCTCTCCTCTTAAAGGTGACTCTGATTCCAACCCATGACACAGAGGTGACCCGGGAGTGGTACCAGCAGACCCATGAGAAACAGCAGGACCTCAATATCATGGTCCTTGCAAGCAGCAGCACTGTTGTTATGCAGGATGAGTCTTTCCCAGCCTGCAAGATTGAGTTTTAGCTGCATTTTCTGAGGGAACGTTAGCATTCATTTCCCATCTCGTACCCATTTCATTTACGTTCAGTTTTTAGCCTACTATTTCTCTAATTTACAAGTGCTCTTTCATACCCTTAGATATTGCTTACTAATAAGCTTTGTTTTGGTCTCTGGATTGTAACTCATGCCATATTAATGAATCTAAAAGCCTGAAGTAGAGTCTTATATGCAGAGATTTAAAGTGCTTTGAGAATGTAATTTTGGCATACACCAGAGTGTGTCTGTAAAGCTTCAATGCACATTCTGTTTACGCACACTCTTAAAGTTGGTACTTTTAAGAGAAAAACAAAATGATATTGCAAGGCCTTGTCCCATTATCAGACTGTCATCAAAGAACAAAATGCCCTGTGAAATGTTTTCACAAATAACCTTCTTAAACCTTTAGAAAGATTGTACCTAAATATATCATTATTATGCCTTCGTGAGCATACAGGAGCAAACTGTGCAGGTGTACTTACTGTAAGAGAAAATGTTCTGAAATTCTAGCTATCAATAATGCTACAAAATGGTCTTGCAGTTTTCAAAATACTAACTTACCAAACTGGCTTTGTCAGTGGTCTTATGACAGATAAACTCAACACTTTAGACTATGTAGTGAAGTCATGCTGTTTTTCAGTCTCTTACTTGAGAACTGAAAAGCATACCAGCAAGCAAAACACATAAACCAACAAACTAACAAACAAATAAACACACAAAACAAAATAAACAAAGTCAACATTGCTAATCCAAAGGGTATTTTACGTGCCAAATACTAAATTCTGCATGATGACTATTCACCTGAACTGCGAACTCAACTCTAATGTATATATCCTCAACGCCCGATTGCCAGCTCAATGAGATTAATGCTTTGTTGGTGGAGTGTGAGTAGGTTATTTTACATATTTATTGACTACTGCAAAAGTCAAAGAAGTAATTACTGCTACTTCATATGTAGTAACCATCCTAAGATAAAAATATAAAGTACTGAAGCATGAAGTTTTAAGAAGTAAAAAATTTAGACCATGTCTTGCTCACTCATTTTTAGAGGTACACTGTTTGATGGCAGTTGTTAACTATATATACAGCCTCTGTTTTTGTCTGCAGTCCTAAACACATGCTAGATGCAGCTACCCCTGAACTAGCTGAAAAACTGTGAAGGCAGGTAGAAATCTTAACATTTCAGTGATAGGTTTGGTCTGGGGTTGGTGTTTCAGTCTGTCAGTTCTGTCAGTTAGCAGCTGAATAAATAGATGTGTTTGTGGTTAGGACATTCCTGAGATTTGATGTCACCTGTTTAAGGTGGTGTTTAAAGGTGGGTTTTTAAGGTGGGGTTACGGGGGTTTTTGATAATGCTCTGTGTAGCACCTGAAAAGGTGATGTACCCGTCGCAGATATTGTGTCAGAGGATTCAGGTTGGGTTTTTAGATTGGTTCAGCTGATTAAGAGTTTATTTTATTCAAAATTTAAAGTTGGTTGAATTTTCCCCTTTATTCGTGTGAATGGAAAATGCACAGAATTTGCACAGATATGACAAATGTAGCAACTGAGATGTGTGTTGCTGTGAAGTCATAAATGAGATGATGCAGAATGAGTGAATGCTCTGTGTGGACACACTGTAGAAGTAAACGGGCAGGAACACCCTCATGTGCCTTTGGATGAACAAGCATGATGCTAATGGGCCTCTCTCCCACTGGGGCTTCATCTGTGGATGATTCCAGAAATTGTGTTCAATTAAAAAAAACACACCCACACAAAATTACAGAAATATTTTTAGGAAAAAGATTGAAATGTTTTGGAATATACACTCAGTGGCCAGTTTATTAAGTACCCTCATTTAGTGATGGGTCAGACTTCCATCCTTTGCCTCCAGAACATTCTTTGGATCCTGTATGATTTCAGGATCATTCCACAAGGTTTTGGTTACACGCAGTTGGTACAGATTGGACGGTTGTATATTCTTGTCTTGAACAGTCTGTTCCAAGTCATTCTGAAGGTAGTCCAACTTGGTCTAAGATGGACTAGATGGTCTAGGATGCTGGAAGCAGCTGTGCAGCAGTGTAAACTTTAGCAATGAATGGGTTCATCAGGTCACCATCAGTATTCAGATGTGCTGTGGTGTTCAAACCCTACTCAGTTGGTGTGAAGGGACTTAATGTGTGCCAGCTAAACATCCAACACAGGATTACACCACCGCTATAACACCATGGGGTAAGGCTTCACGCTGTTATGATGCTCCTGATGGTGATACTGTGCCCGCTGGAGTGACCTCTTCAGGTTTTTAGCTGACAGGAGTTTAGTCCTGTGTCATTGTCTGCTGCACAGGAGAAATTTGCTGTTCTGATCTGAGAAGCTGTCCTGCAACTGTACTGTGCTGTTGTTTGCCTATTAGTGGCTCAGCTGATTTATTGCACGATTCTTGCCAGTCTCCTTTGATCTCTTGTCATCAACAAGCCGTTTTTTGCTCACTGATCTGTTGTTGAGTGATTTTTCTTTTTTGTCATGCTGATCTGGGTCAAACATAGATATCCTAGTGTGGAGGGCAAATGTTTCTGAAACATAGGAGCACTGGCGCTGACATACATATGTCATTTGATAGTCACACCAAGACAAAAGTCACTTGGGCCACTTGTTTCGCTCATTCGGTTGAAAAGGAATTGGATTACCTGATGCCTTTCTGCCTGCTATATTATGGAAGGTATAGTCAGCTACAGACAAGTGACTCCTCATACATGGTATTGAATATAACAAACCGGCCACTGACTGTAGTGTACAACATCATTCTTATTATAGGAATGATCCCACTCCATGGTGAATTCCTTATGCCCAGGACGAACTATGCCATAATAATAATGATACAGCTTTGCACTGCTATATGCAAGACAGGACTGGTCCCAGGCATGCTGCGTGTAAACGTGAGATTGAATGAGCTAAAATGAGTACACTTGAAAAGAGAAGTTTCTTTTCTATTGAAAAGCCATTCCCTAGCTGATATTTAATAAGAGCGTGGATGAAATGCAGGGTGACTCTGGCAGATAAAGAGGATACCCTCAAAGTGTGCATGATTCTGAATGATCTCTTTGTAGACTGGGCTGTCAGTACTTACAGATGACACAGGGTTCGAACTCTAAAGACTGAGTATTAGTTATCTTTGTAATGGCACTTTACACAGATGTTTTATATAGTAAGCTGATACATAGCTTGGTATTTGTAGTTCATTTTGTTCATTCTACATTTTTGTAGTTGCAGTATTTTTAATTGCATTTCTAAATATTTGAACAACATAGCACAATAGCATTTTTCATTTTACTCTTGACAATGCTTCTGAACAACATACTATTTTAATATTTCATCAGTATTTGCAGCTCAGTGTTTACCTGGCTGTTTAATGCATTTAAGAAAAAAAACTGTGGTCAGATTGGACTGGACTGAGGACAAGAAAGAGAAGCTCTAAATCCTAAATCATTCTTTTGTTTCCTGGCGGAGTGTTAATAGGGCTAACAAGGGTGTGGACAAGGGTTTCGTTCCACCCTGTCCCCACCTATCATGTGCATGCTAAAGCCACCAAGTCTCCTTGGCAGTTAACCTTTTACACAGTCCTCTACTTCTCTAAGTAAACCTGAGGAAACAGTGCCAATTTTTTTTCATTGCAAACAATTCGCTAAAACAAAACTATCTTAAAGAGCCCTGAAATTCTGCCCTCACTCCAGTCCATCAGTATTATGCATACCAGTGGGTTTATTATGCATGTCATATATGAACATAGGAGAAGCTTTACCAGAGAGGGCTCTCTGTGACGTGGTTTTGGTGGCAGGGTCTTCTTGTACTCTTATTAGCTGTGAACGCACAAGGTTAGTTCAAGGGTCTGGAGTGGTAATGTGGTTAAAGCCTCAGTATAGACTGCATCTAGACCCACAACAAAAGGCAGTGACCTTCAATAAGAGGCTAGGCGCCTTGCATATGGATCAACTAGAAATATTTCTTCAAATATTTCTCCAAACATTAACATCGAATGTAAACCAGATGAAAAATAAATTGTATTTTTTGATATAAGAAATATGCTACAAATATCTGATTTGATGTGTTCCGTCCTTGTATGGATATATTTTGATATTTGAGCATCTTGAGGGTTTGATTCCAAATACCTGGCCTTAGTATTAAGTAATACATGGTTTTGCTGACCAGCTGTGATTTCCTATTAGAAAATCTTTTGTGTTACTGAAACAGAATGCACTAACTTGAAATAATATTTTGAATGTAAAGTTGTTTCATAGGATGCTGCTTGGATAAATGCTGATCTAGAGTATATGCACACCACATACAGTAGTGAACTCAAAGAGAGAGAGAGAGAGAGGAGGCATGGAAGGAAAGGGGCCAAGCTGAAAGAAAGGTTTGTGTCAGAGTATTTCTCATGTACAGCTGTTGATGATTCCCAGATTGATACATGCTCTCTCTTATTGAGGAGATAACTGAAAAACAAAAACTAGGTTTTAGAGGTCTGTCCCTCAACTATCACACTAAAAAATAAACTGAAGACGAAATGAAACAAATGGTACGAAATGTTCCATACTCAAAACTGTGTATATATATATAACTACTACACTAGCCGATACTGCTACTCTTGTGAAACATTCATTTTAGAACTCTCATTCTATTCTTTACAGTTCAACTTTCCAATGAGTAAAAAGAGACTACTTATTTGACGAATTTCTCAAAGATCTTTTAGTTTAGCTGTATAATCCAGTTCCTCCTAATTAAAAGACAGAATCATTTTACCATATACCAGGCTAATTCACCCATCTTATCTCTGCATGTGATCTTATTCGTTATTATCCTGAATGTAATTGTTTAAAAATGCAGACTGAAGAAAATAATGTTTAAAAAAGGTGTATTTGAGCTAATTGTCTTAATGCTACTGGAAATAGACCATATTATCAGGCTTTGCTTCTGTTTTTCTCTGAGGTGTTAAAGATGCTGTGATAGCTAACTCTGTTTCTGGGCTCTGTATTACTTCAGTTCTGTTACTCTTTAGTGTAATATTCCATATCTCTCTTTCAATCTAAATGCAAAAGTACAATTTCTGCTGATTTACTGTAAAAGGGAAACATCCTGGTGACCATCAATAAAAACTACATTGACTGAAATTCTAAAAATGCATCCTGTCTTTTTGTACAATAACTATTTATATATTCAGAAGCATACAGTAACATTGCTTTTAACTTTTTATCGGCTAGCCTAATCTAATGATCAAGCACCTAAGTCATTGGCTAGACTTTAAAAACCAAATATCCCTGAAAAATGGTTGCTACAGCAACCTTTCTTTCAGAAAAACATTTTGTGGGAGGAGAGTCTCCAGTGTTCTGAAGAGGTGGCACCATCCTCTAATTGGACACAGCTGGCTGCTTGCCTGATTTCCTTTGTCAATGTATTGTCTACAGTGGGGTGAATAACGTCATATGTATTGAACACTGTGATTATAAGCCACAGGGGCTTGTCTTGCTCATACCATCATTACTTAACAGTCAAGCTAATACCACCCCCACAGCTTTGGCCTCACATGTCCTCTGTCTGCTTAAAAAGGTAAATTTTACTCATCAGAGGAAAAATGTGGACATACAATAAATTATATGGTCAAGTGTAATGTTGTGTACCATTATACAGAATGGTCACAAATTCCCAGCTATTCATTTATTCTAAGTTTCTCTTCAGGTAAGAATCCAGGATGCTTTGCCACAACTGATGAAAAAGGGCAAACGCTGGGTATGAGATCACCAGCTGGCTTCCTGTTACCACCCTAACATGATTAAACTCTTTCACAGTGCTCTCTCTCCCTGTCTGTCTCTGTCTCTTTCACACTCTGTCTCTTTCTCTGCCCCCCCCCTCCCCCGACAACCTCCAATTCATCAAGGCTCCTGCACTGACATTTAAAAGTCAATCATGGGAATGTTGGTAGTTACCATGGTGATGCAGAAGAACCAAGCAGAAAAAACATGACTCATCACTGTTTAGCTTCACCTTCACTGTTACTAGACTGTCAGAACCAGGAAATTACAGTTAGGACAGTTATGGCTTACACTGAAAAAAGCTAGTGTAGTGCACTAAATGACTATTTTAAATTACATAAATGCGAGTGGAAAAAAGCCATCATACAAACCTTCCCTAGGTTGTGAAGTTGAACGAAGTTGAAGGAACTCAGGAATTACTCTTTACAGTAAAGACAGCCAAGTGACAAGCAGTGCAGGAAAAAGAGACTTTTTCACTTGCATACTAAAGTTTTAATATTAAAACAGAAGGGATCACACTACTGCCACTGGAATTTAAACAACACATAAATTATTGCACTGGAAAATCTGGAAAATCAAACTCAAAACAATGCACTCATTCAAATTAGTCATTCATAAATGTCAATGTAAAAATGACTGATAATTCTCCAAAATAAAGCAAATCCTCATCAAAATGTTTTTTTTTTTTTTCGAGAGAACAATACAACACAGCCAAACACTGCAAGTCAGCCAAGAACAGAGAGGCTGTTCTTGACACAGGCCACAAGGAGAACTGTCATTTCAATTTAAAACCAGAGGACAGAAAAAAAGCACATGACACTCTGTCTCCAGTGATGTGCTTATTACCCATCCCTTTGGCTTGAAAATATTATGATAATTATGCACTATCATACACAGGTATACATTAACAAGTAATCTTTGTGCCAGAAATATTTCTTTGATCACATGATATAGAATCTCTTCAAGTAATTAAATACAAATTACAGAATAAAACTTTGTCAAGACAGCACATTGCAAAAAACAACAGCAACAACAACAAAAAACAAACAAAAAATTATGTTTTGTTTAAAAGCAGATTCCTGGAGGAAAATACAGGCAGGCCACTGGACCTTAGGTCTGGAGTGCTTGGCCAAAGTATTATTTAAAAAAAGAAAAGAAAAAAAAATCAGAAAAAAAACATACTAATTATGCTGTTGTTCCAGAAAGTTGTTCCAGAGAGAACTGACACCAGGCACTAATGTTATCACAATACATTTTCAGATTCCAATACTCGGTCTCAAAAGTATGTCCTTTTTCTTCAAGTGTTTCACATCATATTTACATTACAACAGACACAAATCTCTTACCACACAAAAATACAATCTCTAAAATCTTAATTAATAAAAATATTGCAAACATACACACAAATAAACTCTAATTTGCAACCCAGTTCTCGCCTTATTTCTGTTCATGCTAAGCTACCACAGTGATTCAGCAGTGTCAAAGACACACACACCTCAACAGATTACTCTGGATCGGACTTACGACTCTCAGCTCCATGCGCTCTACAGTCAGTGGCCTACTTACCCTGCTCTGAGTTAACTTTCACAGGGCTTTCAGTGAGCTAACAGTCAGAAAATAGAGTGGGAAAACAAGTGTAATGTTTAAATAACTGAACTATAATCCTCTAAACATCTTTGTCATTAATATCTCAAAATATCTGGGGTCAGAGGCTCGTAGCGGATACCAAAGCTCGTCACTTTATGGTCTTTTTGCCTGTTACTGGCCATCCTCTGGGTTCTGCTGTTCCATGGTTGACCTTCTCATCTATTCAGAGACGGTGAAGTGAGATGGTGGCTCAGCCACTGAGGGGGATGAGGGTCCTGCACTGGATACAGTACTGGAGGGAACACTGTTATCTGCATGCATACACACACACACACTCCTTAATTTACAAGAACCATTGGCTCAGTCATAGAATTCCATTATGCTTGAACCATATCCTGAAACCATAAATCTACTTTTTAAAGTAATCTGCTTTCTTTTTAAAATGAAAACTAGTGCTTTCATGAGATGATATATTTTTCATGTAATTTTTAACATGAATTAACACAATGACAATAACAACACATGACTAAGTGTAAATATTTTTTTGCTTTAATAAATAGTTCTAAATAAATAAATAATAGGAATTAGAACAAACCACTTATTAATCTAACACTTTTGTCCTCAAGCATAGTCCTAACGCCTTTCCAGATATCAAATTAAATGGGTTACAAAGCAAGCAAAGCAAAGACTGGAGCAGCCTAGATTTCTGTCATACTAACAAAAACCCCAAAAAGCAGCTGTTAAAGCCATTCTAAAGGCTAGAGACATGTCTCATTAATAGGTAAAGAGGCCACAGGAGAATGAGCAGAGCCAGGGAGCACACAACAAAAAGGCTAAGTAACAAAATGCAAAGGGGCCACTGGCTCAAGGCATTAAAGCCTACTTTACTGGAGCCTTAATTGATTGCATCTGTCTCCTTAGCAACCAAAATAGTGTCAGACAGTTTAAGGCGTATCAGAGTGGCCTCTTGGTCTGCATGGCAAACAGTCAGGAATGCAGCAAGGCTCTGGGCTCAGCTGACTCCGACAGGCAGGCCTGGCTGTCGCCGTAGGCTCTGGGTAATGAGGTCGACACTTTAAAGGCTCCGTCACAGGCAGAGCAGAACAGAGCAGAGAGATTGACTTACACCAGAGAGGGCGGTTAGGGTGCAGAACAGGAAGCGCTGAGGAGGAAGCAGAAGCATCACGACTATCACAGTCCATAGACGTCTGAGTCTGGGAATCAAACATGGCCGACAGACCTGGGAGGACAAACAAACAGCAGCCTCAGCTCACAGCAAGCTGTGGTTAGAACTCTCTGGAACAGTATACATCCACGTCTAGGAATTATAAAACATGTTAACCACTAGATGTGTATATACTTACATTTTAAAGTCTTTGAATGAGTGTCACTCCCTCTTTCACACACAGCAGTCAGGAACTCATCCACCTGCTTGAGTGACAGTGAATTATGCAGCGTTTCCAAAGGATATATTGATGGCACCATGGAGCAGCCTTCAAACCCTGCAGAGCAAAAATAAACAGACACACACACACACCACAGACACACGCACATACATGCATGCATACACACACGCACACATATGCATGTCAAAAACAACCCTGCAATTTTTGGTATATTTCATTTCCATTATGAAATGTGTGCAGTTTGAACTAAGCACATAAACACAGATGCACAGGACAGCTATAATAACTCTGGTGACCTACAGACAGTGCACGGGAGGAGGATGGGCATGCCATCACCAGCATGTTCAGTCAGCAGGGTCATGTGATTTCCTTTACCACTGCATAACTAGAAAAAGCCCTGAACACAGCATTTTCATACATACATGCACGCACAAACACACGTGCACACACACACATACACACACATACCATGACAGTAAAACAGCCTACAGAGCAGCTCAAAAAATAAACACATGATGAGCAAATAACAACAAACTGACGCTACCTGAATTACATCGAGACTAAATGATGCATCTACAAACTGCAAAAACATCTACCCACTGTAAAAGCATTTAGACACTGCAAAAGCATGTGTCCACTGTAAAAACATCTACCTCACTGTAAAAACAACTACCCTCTGTAAAATAATCCACAGACTGCAAGAGCATGTACCCACTGCAAAAGCAGTACAGCGCCCACCTTATATTTCCTACTCATCTCACACTACACTGCTGAGTTTTAAGAGCTTGTTTGTTGAACATCCATGGTTACTGAATCTGCATACAAACATGTTTTTCAGAAATTATTGCTAAGATATGCCCAAGTAAGTGGTTAATGCAAAAAGACAGAAAAAAGATTCAGTCTGTTTGGGACACATTAATGAGTTAATGGATTCAATCTAACCAAACAGGTGCAAGAGCACAGAGGCGAAAGTGTTGTTTGAACTGTGTTGAATGATAATTATAGAGTAAAGATTTGCTGAGGTGGAATCAGAGTCTCTCTAAATCTAAGCATGGACAGAGAAACCAAGACACAATAGGAGCCCTGACTGCACTGAAATATCCATGACACGAAGGACAGTAATAACACAGGTTAAATGCCAGGGGTTGGGCAACTTTGTAAAGGTGACAAAGAATAAGCCTCCCTCAAACCTTCTCCCGCTTGCACAATCCTGCTTGGGGCCTGAGATTAAGATCACTCATTCAGTCCACACAACTGGTGCAGCAGGAGTCAGAGCCCAACAATACAGCTCTACAGCATTCTCCATTCACATACAGAGAGAGAGAGCAAAAGAGTGAGAGACAGAGAAAGAAAGAGAGAGAAAGCAGACCCGGGGGGGAGGGGGGCGAGGTGCCAGGCATGTGCCAGTTAAGAGTCAGGAGAGTAGAGGAAGGAATGGAAGCAAATTTAAAGTGAATATATCGGATATATCCACTGCCTCCATGTCTAAATAAACCAGCATAGCCACGTTGACAGTATTAATCAACATTCTGGCTCAGCTGTAAATTTGCTATGAAAACTTTGTCTGCTTTGGAAGATGCATGTAAGCCAGTCCCTTCCCAAAACCACCTCACTGCTGCCTGAGACATGCAGAAAAATAAAAAGAGAAATTTGAGAGAGAGAGAGAGAGAGAGAGAGAGAGAGAAAGAGGGCAATGACAGTGAAGACAAGACAGAGAGGATAGAGAGATACAGAAGACGCGGTTCAGAAAGGGTTGGAAACAGTAAAATAGAAACAAAAACAGATATAGTATGGGCCATGCAGCAAATCTGAAGTTTTAGTTGGAAGCTTCTAGAATAATACTGTGACCACATCCACTAATCAAAAGATGCAGGGGCAACAGCAGGTAACCCTAAACGGTGCATTCGCTCCAGGTTTGGAGAGGAGGGGCAGGGCGGAGTGGTCTGGGGATGGACAGGGTTGAGGGAGGAGCACAGGTGAGAGGCTGACCAGGTAGGCACTCAGCAGCATCCTGGTCAGAGCTTAGCCAGCTGGTGAGCAGGCGGAGGTGGTAGGAGCACTGGTGGAGGTGGTGGGTCAGGACTGGGTCAGCTGAGAGGCCCTGCAACATCTGGGCTACATGGTGCTCCTCCAGAGGCTCTGGGGAAGAGGAGGCAGAGCAAGGGAGGGAGGGTAGGAGAGGGGCATAAAAGGAAAAGGAAGAGGAAAGAGGGGAGGGATGGAGGGTAAGGAGGAGAGGAGAGGGGGGGAACAGTTAGTCAAAGAGGATGAGTGGTGGGTGGAGAATGAAAACAACATAAGAAAGGGGAAAAACAGAAGGGAGGAAGGAGGAGTGTGAAAATTTCAGAAAAGGGATGAGCAGGACAAGTGACAAGTGGAGTACAACAGTGCACGAGAACGGGAGGGAGGAGAGATGAGGAAACTGAGGAGCAGTAGATGTCGGAGGAGTAAAAGAAGAGACATGGAGTATAATAAGATGGAGCAGCAGTAATGTAATACTGATATCAGGAGAAGAAATAGAGCTCTAAGTGCCTAAACACAGAGGGGTGGGAGGAGCAGTCAGTGCCTATGGTGAAGCATTGGGAATCATCTGGCCCAGTTTATCTGCCTGTGTCTGGAGAGACTGAGGGTTTTTTTAGAGCAGTGACTCAGCAATAAACTGTAATCAACAACTACATCTGATCATAGGAAAAGACTTTCTAGAAGTATGATAATAGTTATCACAATATCACAACTAACAGAAACATACTGTATGTGGCTTCAGAAATATCTACGGGCTCTAAAGGGTAGAGAACCGGGCTTGTGACTGGAGGGTTGCCGGTTCGATTCCCAGGCCCAACATCCACGGCTGTGTGCCCTTGAGCAAGGCACTTAACCCCAATGCTCCCCGGGCGCTCACCAAGGAGGCTGCCCAGTGCTCCCGCGTCTGGTGTGTGTTCACTACTGGTGTGTTGGATGGGTTAAATGCAGAGGACAAATTCACTGCTCGCTGTTCACAGTGTGTGTGTGCAATCACTGAAACTTAAAACTTAAAATATCGTGCTTGATGAATTAGTATTGCCAAAAGCCAATGAGGAAACCTGGGTTTGTGATGGTTATGTTCAGCTCCCAACATCAGTGCTATTCAGAGAGCTGAAATCTCAGAGAGATCAGGCCCTTTAAAACTGTCCACGCTGAGAACCAGCTCTCCACTCCCCAAAAGCACCAGTTCGGTCAGAAAAGCCGCAGAGGCCTGCTTGGTGCTGTACTATTCCTGGTTTATCGAACTCAAATAGCACGTAAAGATGTCTGATCAATTCACACGTGATTCACGTCTCACCTCGTAGCACTAGACTCACGTTTACAGTGGATGTCCTCTCATGAACAGTAACCTGTGTATTAGCTCTCCTCAAAATAAATATACATTTACTTTAAAATAAATGCAAAATAAATCTATACACCTGCAACTGATGAACCGATAACTCCCGTTAGTTTCCAAAGCACAAGTGCACTTTTGTGTGGTTCCAGTGGACAGGACATTCACCCACATGCATTACAGGTCCCTTGAACAACATGGTTTTTGATGCACATAGGAGTGGAAATCTGTATAACTGAATTCTGTTTTACATGGTTGTTTTTTTACACACTACACTATGTATGTTTAGTCAATTAATCATTCTGAAAAAGAAACAGACCGGGCCCTGTATGAAAGAGAGATGCAGTGAGTACAGAAAATATTAAAATTTTCTAGAAATGCAGAATAGGGCATGTGGAAGAAGAAGGACAAATTTTTTTAACTTCTGTAGTTTTTTTGAGTATGTGTGTCTGGTTATTTCGTACCACTCAGTTTACCTCAGGGTTTACCAGTCAGGTCCAACAAAATGGACTTTCACAACAATGCAAATAGACTCAAATCAAAATACAAAAACAAGCCAAAGCTCATCAGACTGACTGTATCCACTCACGCAGACATGCACACACACACACCACAATTCTTCTTTCAGGAACTCAGAGGGAAAAAAAAGAAATTCACATCTAATTCCTCTGAAACCGGACAAAGCCTATAATTAATTTTCAGAATTCATTTTCATTTTCAGAAAAATTAACTTTGCTGATGAGGCTAGTATGACAAGTACAGGATGTGGTTTTGTCATTAAAGACACACTTTATAGAGGAAAAGCAGTAGAAACCCTTGTAGAAAAGGACAGTCAAACCAAAGGTGAGAACACCGGTAATGTGAGAGCATCAACAACATACACATTCACTCACTTTTCACTATCTTCTGCTTACAGCTTCTCAGGCCAAAGGACTTCATCATTTGTCAGGTTTATTTTCACCATCATAAATCACTGGTAAAATGTCATGTTAACCCTTGCTCCCATTAGCAGTGCACACTAACAGACATGTTTATTTCATGTTTTGGTCTACAGGGGATGGAAAAATAAACTATACATCAGTCATTTCTCAAGTTTTCCTAATCCTCCCACTGGCTGGAAATGGTTTTAGTTTTGAGGAGAAATGCCCGTAACAACAATGAAACTACTTGTTACGCATCAGTCATTCATTAAAATTTTTAGTGCTTGTATGGATTCAACAAAACTATGAGGAAAAACAGTATAGCCATTAAAGATAACTGTAATGGTGGAAGGGTTAACCATCTCTTTCTACTGACAGAATGAATTGACTCCATTTGGGTGTATGTGCACACACACAGAAATATATCGTGTCAGATATATTCATTCATGCATCTATCCACTGGCAAGAAGAGAAATCAATCAATCAATAAGTCAAAGAGGCACAAATTGAGAAGAGATTAGGTGGGAGAGGGTGCCATGGATATGAAGAGTAAATTAGAGCTACACGTCTGAAGACAGGAAGAGGAGATCTCCCAGTGGATCATCATTACATCACAGATAGCCTCACAGATTAAAGAGTCAGGAACTAATGGGAAGCAGGAGAAAAAAAACATTACTCCCGACAGCATGCAAGACATAAGTAGAGGGGCAAAATAAACGTAGTGGAAAAAAAAAAGTCGTCAGACATACCATTAGTCGGATGCCTGGCAAATGACACAGAAAATCTCTTTACTGCCGGCATAGAGAGCAGCTCTGAGGAAATAAAAGAGGCAACCAGAGTTACCAACGACACAGCTCTTCTGTTGGAGTGTGTGTGTGTGTGTGTGTGTGTGTGTGTGTGTGTGTCAGAGGACTGTAGGAGACAGAACTGAGGGTAACCAAATGAAAGTTAACCATCCCTGAAGCTGACTGGATGTTATGTGGTTCAAGATCATTCTTGCTTTGGCTGAACGAAACACTAAAATACATATGATAACCACACAAATGAGAGACGTGTGTTAGCATCACAACCACACAAATGCACTGAAACAGCCAGGTGAGAACTCACTAACAATGAGCCTACAATGTGTCTACACTACAGTTAGGGACAGCTAAACTACAGACAGAACCTTCAGCTTCTCCTGTAAAATCATTCGGGGGAAATGCTGACAAAACAGAAAATTGACAGAAAAGATAAACTTGGCTCTAACACCATATAGTAGACGTTGAAATGCCAGTTCAGTCCTGCTTGGAGAAATGAGGACTGCTGGCATGATTTTCAGAGTCCAGGTCAGCCTTTGTCATTTTCTAACATTTCCGAGATGTTTACCCAGGTCTTTTCCATTCAGTTAAATCAACATATACATTTCTGAAGCAAAGCAGAGCTCCACATTGCAAATTCATCCTGATTATAGAGACAGAGAACAAACAACTTGTCAGTGCAGCTCACTGCAGTCAGCCTCAGAGACAGCCTTTGCAAGTATCACTCGCCGTCTTCTAATGGAGCAGCATGACAAGGCAAGATTTTGGTTACTCATTAGAAGGAGGTATGAGTTTGCGTTCAGTGGACCTTCATTTTAGAAACACAGTGCCACCTTGTGGACATTGCAGTCAACACATGCCAAAGTGGCGCAACCTCCTTTCAATGAATAGCCATAATATTCAAGGCACAATATCATATGACTTTGAGATTATGTACAGACATCAAGAAAATGTTTAACTGGACATCATGCCAGGTGCTGTGAGACTGTGAACATCAGATGATTTAGTTTAATTTGAGCAATAAAAATAAAAACAATTTGAATAAATTTGACAATGCGTGTCTCACAAGGTTTAATTATTGCTCATTTCCAGCCTGAAAGCTGTCTGAATTGGAATGGCCTTGAATTTCAGTGCTTTCTGGCTCACTGCAACACTTTAAAGAAAAGAAATAAGACAGCGTAACACTGTGGTGGCAAGACTACTGATGCTAGAGTGCCCTCTAGTGGCTGAAGCTCCATCGAGCACTGGTCAGGGAAAGACTGACTAACTTCAAAACAAACCATGAGCACAGACTCTAAAAGGGCAAGGTTTCTCCTCTTGGAGTTTCACTCACAGACACCATGCTTGTAAGCAAACCCTTACTCTGCAGGAATGACAGACAGAGAGAGGTATGTGCACTCATGCATAGAATTAATTCACTGTTTGAGACTACTCCAACTGCATTGGACTACTTTAATTCATTGCGCTGCCCAAAGCATAAAGTTTGATTATGATTAGTGTGATTACGATTACAGATGGATGTCAGTCACTGCATTCTCATGCTGAAAGTGAATTAAGAATAAACACGTCCCCGTGAGTCTGAGTTAGACTGTGGATTATGATTCTGGGTTGGGTGGAGGCTGCAGTCCAGGGCCTGGATCACCTCTGTCAGCTGTGGGTGTACTCTGGTCCTTCCCCCATCTGGGAAATATTATAGATAATGATGTAGACTAAGGTCTTAACAGGCTGGAGCAGACTCTTATAGGAGTCTAAGGGCTCTGAAAACGGCCTGGAGTGTTATATAAATTAGAATGTGGATGGCAGTGCTAACCAGGCTATAGAGGAGGCTATAGATGACGCTCTAAGAAAGAGAGAGTATGGAGTCTATACAGGGGTCTAATTAAGACGAGAGATCTGAAGCTGAGCAGCGTAACGGTGACTGTATGTCGGGTGTTAGGGACGTACCGTCTCGACAAGACAGACTTCGGGGGGAGTACAGTTTTTTGCGTGGTGCCGGTGCAAGGTCTCTGAGGTTGGGGGCACTGGAGGATGCCCCCAGACCAGATGCACTGAAGAGGCCAGTGCAAAGGGAGCCTGTGTGGAAGAACGGTGGGGTGCAGGGGTGGTTAGTTTTAAACAACATCACATGCAGTCTCTTCCGCAAACATGAGAGCAGTGGAAGGCCAGGTTACCTAAGCATCTGTTTGGCTAAACACAGTGCAACATTTCCATCTGCAAAACCCTCTCAAACCCTCCCAAAGACTCTCAGTGACTTAACGAACAAAAACTGTTTTTGTGGGCTGACAGGAGGATAAGAGATGTGCTGTATTAAAAGAATAAGAGTCTTGCAAAAGAAGGGTGGGTCTAAGGCAGCTCAAAGCACCTATCAGTTCTGGAATTGTCTCACAAAAGCAGAACCCACTGCACAGGGGTTAGTTTTACACCAGGGTAAAAGACAGGGCAGATACCACATGCATTTCAGTGCAAATAAGTTACCTGCTTAAGTCAAGCAAGGTGATTTACTTTTTCTTATATTTGTATTCACTTTGAAGTTAAACCAGTACGTTAGTGAGAACTGTGAGATGTTGGCTGGCTCCAAAACCTCCAAATGGCCTGTATTGTGTAGCCTCATAAAAGTTCTCTCTTGATGCACTGTAAATAGGATAGACAGGAATAGCACTGTGGACATTGCTAGGTGTCATATTTAGACCACAACTGGCAGCACAGGCACATTTCAGAGGCGGTGGCCAAGTCTCCGATGAACTCTGTCCTAAATACTCTACAGCAGGTTGGCTAACTGCAGCATTAACACTACAAGCTAACAGTAGCAATGCAGGCATAAGAGCCAAGTCAGTCAGGGCACCCACAGGGGGCGGGTCTCTGTGGTCGCTGACGACAGTTGGAGAGATGTGGCGTGGCTGGCACAGACAGAAAAAGCATACCACCTGATACCCACCTAATCCACTCTGCTTGACCTCTGGGGATTGGCGTGAGCAGGACGGGAAGAGGCGATAGGGTGTGCCACGCGAGGAGGCGGAGCCACCACTCTCTGACAGAACCTGCAGGTTCACGGACACAATGATATGACGACAAAAAGATGACTAAGCAACTGGAGCAGCGGTGACACATTAATCTCTTTACTCTAAGTGCCATGATCCAAAAAAGGAACACTTATCCTGTTTCTCTCAGATGTCAGCAGGCAGCAGGCACGGGTGAGAGATGAGACTGAATAACGCACTTGAAATCATTTATTCTCACAAAAGGACAGTTAACTACTCACTGACTAAACCTTGCATTTTCTCAAGAATTGAGAATTTACACAGGAGTATAAGAAGTTTTTCCATCATTTACCTCCATTGAGCCTGTTTTACGGCTGCGGATGAGCGGAGATTTTCTCTGGATGCTGATTGGCTCAAACAGTGTGGCTCGGTCAGGCTCATCCTGAGACAGGTCCTCCAGACTCCCAGGATCAGTCTGCTTCTCCTGGTTCTGTATTAACCAATCAGAACTAGAGTGGTTACATGGACTGTATATGGCATGTCAGTTTTTTGAGGCTATGTGTGCACACACGCACGCACACGCACACACACACGCACGCACGCACGCACGCACACACGCACGCGCGCACACGCACACGCGCACACACACACACACACACACACACGCACACGCACACACACACGCACACACACACGCACACACACACGCACACACACACACACACGCACACACACACCTCAGACGAGGCAGGGCGGAAGCCAAAGCCCAGAGGTGCGTTTTCCTCATCATCACATCCCTTCACCCCTGGGCTGAAGTGCAGCTCCACATGGAAACGCTCTTCTGATGAGGGGTCCTGTGATACAAACACACAAAGCCAATGAGAGGAAGAGTGAATGAAAAGAGAGGAAGAAAGAAAGAAAGAAACAAAGACAGAAAGAAAGAAAGAAAGAAAGAAAGAAAGAAAGAAAGAAAGAAACAGAAAGAGAGGGAGAGGGGGACTGCAAACAGACCTTGTTGTTATCTTCATACAGCATAATCACAATCTGGGTCATGTAGTTGAGTTCAGTGACAGCGCTGAGGTAATCCATGGCTCGTTTCCACTGCTCATCCTTTTCCTCCTGACAAACACAAACACACACACATAAATACACACACACATACATAGAAACACACACATACAGAAACACACTATCAAAAAAGCAGTGAATTGGCTCTGAAAAGTGCTGTTTGTTATAGTCCAAACATTATTATTAAAATGCCTTGACATACATCCAATAATCCTCCGTAGCGGAAGATGTTGAGCAGAGAGTGCACATGGCTCTCACTGGTGAAATAGAGCCGGGTCCGGACATGCCGACCCGGAGACATCACTCCTCGCGAGTACCTAAACCACCAGGAGGAATAAAAGACAGAGTCTGATTACTCACAGAGGTTCTGTGAGCGATAACAAACTCACAGAGGTTCTGTGAGCGATAGTTTACACATGGAGATTTGGTACAAGATAAGCAACAAACAGAGGTTCTGTGAGCAATTACTAAATCACTGATGTTCTGTATGAGACACTAGCACTGACACTCACAGTGACTCCACGATAAGACCACTGTTTTACACTAGCACTGACACTCACAGTGACTCCACGATAAGACCACTGTTTTACACTAGCACTGACACTCACATTGATTCTATAATAAGGCCACTGTTTTACACTAGCACTGACACTCACAGTGACTCCACGATAAGACCACTGTTTTACACTAGCACTGACACTCACAGTGACTCCACGATAAGACCACTGTTTTACACTAGCACTGACACTCACAGTGACTCCACGATAAGACCACTGTTTTACACTAGCACTGACACTCACAGTGACTCCACGATAAGACCACTGTTTTACACTAGCACTGACACTCACAGTGACTCCACGATAAGACCACTGTTTTACACTAGCTCTGACACTCACATTGATTCTATAATAAGGCCACTGTTTTACACTAACACTGACACTCACAGTGACTCCACGATAAGACCACTGTTTTACACTAGCACTGACACTCACATTGATTCTATAATAAGGCCACTGTTTTACACTAGCACTGACACTCACAGTGACTCCACGATAAGACCACTGTTTTACACTAGCACTGACACTCACAGTGACTCCGTAATAAGACCACTGTTTTACACTAGCTCTGACACTCACAGTGACTCCGTAATAAGACCACTGTTTTACACTAGCTCTGACACTCACAGTGGGTGCAGTTTGTTCACGGCCTCATCTTCGTGTGTCCGTTGTAGGTCCAACTGAATCTTCTTGACCAGTGGTAGGCAGTAAGCACTAGCAATGTGCAGCTTTTCATTTTGGCTGATTCCATACTCCTGAAAAAGCAAAGAAATGAAGCTGTGAAGAAAAGAAAGAGAAAGAGCGAGTAGATGGGAAAGAATGAACATGAACACAGAGCGATTGGATATTTTACCTGCGGGATGATGATGTCAGCTAGCGCTCGTGACAGTCGGAAGAGGTCCAGCGTGTCCTCCAGGCCCAGTGAACTGTTGTGCTGTGTGTCATACTTCACGCAGTCATAGATGTCTGGGATTTTGCTGATGTCATATCGACCGTTCTTCATGCGAAAGTCTCGCTCTAGCTTTGACCAGCGCTGTAGCATGAGTTCCAGAGTCTCACTGTGATACAGTTGCAGGTCTGAGAGGAGAAAGAGGTTGCGTATTCATTCTGTCTAACAGTTATCATTGACAAATCACAACCTCTAGGCCAGCAAAGCAAAGGGTCAGGCAGACCTGCAGACTTGGGGTCCTCCAGTCTCTTGCGAATCTGGCAGGTTAGGCTCTGGATGAGTGCATACACCTGGTCACATGTCTTGACTGGGTTTCCTATGACCTTCATGGAATTCACCAAGGACGGGCTGTCTGTTGGAGCAAGCTTGAAGAGACAAAGTTAAAACAGAGGTATGATTATTACAGAACACCATTATTTCAGATTCTTTCTAAGAGTTGTTGGGTTAATAAATGGATCGAGTCAGTACACAAAAGGCAGCGGTTACCTTCTCATAGTCCTCATCAGCGAAGTCCTGGTCCTTCTGCATGATTTCATGAAGTCGTGCTTTGACTCGTTGCTGGCAGTCTGTGAGTGAGTCACTGTCACTGTCCAGGAGTCCATTCATGTTAGCACTCTTCACCATCTGTACTAGGATAGGAGTCAGTTCGCCCTCCAGTGCTAACAAACCCTGCAGAAGAACATTCAGTCACACACACATACATAAATACATACTATGTCATACACACAGCTACAGCTGTCAGCAGGTGCTCGGTTACCTTTGCAAAAGCTGCAGCAGTCATCTGAACACGACCTTCATCTGAGGCGTAGATCTTCAGATCATGGCGGTAGGTGCTGTGTAAACGGAGCAGGCCACAGCCTGGGAAACCAGCATAATCTCCTGCAACATTAGACAGAGTAAACCCTGACACAACAGCAAGCTGTGGAGCCCACGGAACAGCTTCCCAGCCTTTTTTAGGAAACTCCCTGGCCAACTGAATGGTACACACCTACGTCTACATTTGCAGAGAAATACAACACAAGCTAGTTTTATTCTAGAGTATCAGATCAGTCCTGTGAATGGAGATGGGAATTTGGAGGGCTCCACCAGAGAACCACTGAGGGGGGCATGGAAGATGTAAAGAGCTTTAATCTACTACTTATGACAAAACGCTGCACATTCAACAAAACTTTGTCTTAATTTAGATATGAGACAATGCAATCTTGTGTGGAGAACAGGTAACAGTACTGATCAGCATATTATTTTAACAATCAGTCCACAATTTCATGCATTTTGATTTGTTGTTAAAAAGTCAAAAGCACATTGCAAGATTAGGTCATTTGATTCAGGTCACATACACTGTAAAAAAGTCTGTAAATTTAAGAAATTTTAATAGTAAATTATTCTTCTGTTACTTCACAGTTTTTTTGTAGAGCAGTATACAGATTTAGAATAGTGGCTTTGTTTACAGTGAATTACTGGGAAAACACACTCCATTTGGGATACAAAGATACTGTTATTTTAATTTAAAGCAAAATTGAACAGTAAACTACTGATCAGTCGCTTACAGTATTTCACTACGGAATGTACTTTGATTTCACAGCATTCAATCGGACCTCAAACACACACAAAAAAAAACAGTCTGCTGCTGTAGGTGATTTTTTTTTTTTTTTTGACTACAGTAAGTTTCTGTGAAGGCAATTTTTAAGTGCTGCTAATTTAAAGCATTTCCGGCATCTTGAAATGACAGAATTCTACTGTAATTCAAACACTGCCAGATCTTTGAATTACAGATAAGGATGCCAGTCAGAGGTCATTTTTATAATCCTTGTTTTGCATTATCAGACTTGAGACCAACCTTACATCAATACAAATAAAATGACTGTCCTTTATGCAAATTAAAACACTGTCCCAGCTGACTAATTACCCTTTGGGCTAACTCTTAGCATTTTCTTGGTTCGGCGACTGTCCTACGCTTCCATTTCCTGGTTGCCTATTGGTGTATGTTCCTTGCAGCAAATAAACATCAGATCTGAAGGCAGTAAATTACTGTATACTCTTACTGTTCAAGTAACACTGCATCGCTGTTCCAAGAACATTCTAGACCTTGTTTGGAGTTAGGGGGCTGACCTGCCAGAAAATTACTGCAAATTTAAAACCAAATACAGCAGACAACTGAATCTTTGGATTAGAGTAGCATGCTATAATTTCAAGATGAAGATAAGGTAGAACTGATGAAAATAAACAGATACTTTCATGGCAAAACTGTTGCCAGTAAATTACGGTAGATTTAAAGGGAAACATTTTACAGTGTATGATAAATAATGCTAAATGTTTTTGTTATGTGACAAACACACTGCACTGCAATCATGGACCAAAACACCAGCTTCAGAATTCCACCTCCTTGAACATGCTCAGCCTGGAAAAAGAAAATGTTCCATTTCCTTCAAAGCCGTAACGTGGTCTTGATTTTGTGTGAAAGAAAACATAATCTAGGCTGAGGAGATCCTGACAGCGCCAATTGTTGTGTTGGATATGGAACAGTATGTTTAATAACCAACCTAGGCCTTCGGATTAGTTCATCATACCACCTTGCACAGATTTGTCCACATTCTGAGAAGATACAGATAAAAGTTCACAGGACTGTTGTATCGTGTGCTATCATATCTTCTATACCATTCACAGCAACAGCGCTACAGAGAGGACTTAATGATGGTACAAGGTACACATGATTAGTCAGATTGGGTGATTGTTGAGGAATTACATGACGATGGGAAAGCAGCGATGCGACAGCCCAATATCATCAGCACGCACAAAGTCCAAAACCCTTCTTACCACAGTCTATAGGGGACTCACAGCCCAGGGATCTGCGGCTTTCTAGTTTATAATTCAAGGCGAGAGGAGAAGAGCAAAATTAGTGGCCAGAGGGATAAACCTTGGTAAAATAGCACAACGTGACTCAGTGAGAAGACAGGATCTGGACAGAATATTGGGCTTGGTTTAGAACACAAGAACCACAAACACTGTGCTGCCAAATAGCCTGGGCACTAAAAACAGTGCAAGACAGCTTCACAAACACATTCACACACACACACACACACACATATGCAAACACACAAATACACGCACACAAATACAAATACACATATATCATGGCTCAGTCTCCAATAAAGGCTCTATGTTGTTTATCATACATGATTTTGCTTACGAATATTCTGTGAAATCATACGACACCTTTTACATAGAGAAGACAACTGGTACAAAACAAGCTGTGATTGATTTGTTATGATGTCTTAAAATAGTAGATTGAGTGCTTAAGCAGCTTTGTTCATGCAACGGGCAGGTTGTCATTTACTGGTAGGTAAATTACAACTGTTGTTATTGACAGTTATTGCATAATCATTTTTACAACCCTAAACATGCGCTTGCAATATGACACCTTCTAAAGGGTTTGACTCAAAACACTAACCAAATGGAAAGAACAACTTCTTCCACAGCCGTTGGGCTTACTAAGAAAACTTTGCAGTTCATGAACTAGTTTCCAGTTCCAGAATTCAGTTCGGAAGTGAAAATGTTTCACCTTCAGGTCTGACAAGATTTTCTGAATGGAAAATATTGTTAGCACATGAAAGGACGTGTCAAACCAGTTATTAAGATTCTGCAGCTTATCAGTCCAACACCACATAAAGAAGAAGTGAAAAACAGGTGTGACTGTTTTCCTTTGTATCATTGGAGTTGTGAGGGTCACCCAGAAATCTGTTTTCTCCCTAGTGTTTTCTCCCTCCCCTCAGTGTGACCCTCACTGCTGAATAAACTGTGACCCACAATATGGAGAGAGAGAGAAAAACAACTATGTCTGTGTTGTTAACTGATGTCTATTGCTCATTCTTTAATACACACACACAAACATCTGTTTTTTTCCGTTGCCTAAACTTTGCCTCTGTCTGTCATGCTTTGTTTCAGTGTTTCAGACGTCAGCTAAATCTTATCTGTACTGGCATGCACATGGTGCCTGCTGAAGCCTTTGGCTTATCTGGTTCTGCCCTGTGGAGTGTTGGAGCAGCAGGTGTTGAGCTGTACCTTGTCCTCCAGGGTACATGCAGCGAAAGGCCCGGCCCAGCTCCTCCGCCTGGACCCTGCCCGCAGGGGTCAGCTCCCCACCCCACTTCAGGACAAGCAACAGGGATGGGCCGTCCTTCTGAGAGTCTACAGGAGAGACCATCAGGGGTTAGAGGGCACACACATACACATATACTACAGACATACACACCCACACATATACATAAACATACACATATATATACACACACATAATACACACACATATACACAAACATACACTTATACACTCACACATACATACATATACACAACTATACATTCACATACATACATACAGGACATCAATTTGGGTTGTTTTTTTATTTTTTTTCAGAGGTACTATTATAAGCATGCTGAGCTAAACTGCTTAGGTAATAGTTTGTCTAGATCACATTTTAGGTAACTAACAGCAACTCAGAAAATGACATCAGCAACAGAAACACACTTTCATCAAAAGATTGTTTTATTTTAGCATGTTAAAGGTGATACACCACGTCTTAATTGCATCTCTCTGGGTGGTACTTCACAAGCTAACCCTGTGTCAACTCCTACTTTGAATGAAACCACACAGGCAATGCCAAGTCACAGAATACAAGAGAGTCCACAAGAAAATAATGTGAAAACAGTGAGAAGGGGGTTTTGAAAGAATGTGTATATAAATTCCTTACCTGCCAGGATTACAAAAAACAAATCTTTAAAGCCTTTCAGCATCTCACAAAGGAAAGTATTCCCTTGTTTATCCCTAAGCAGGGAAGGCCAAACATGAATGAGTGAGTGAGTGAACGAGTGAGTGAGTGCGTGAGTGAACGAGTGAATGAGTGAGTGAATGAGTTAACAAGTGCGTTAACATGTGAGTGAGTGAGGGATGTGCTTGACATCTAAAACAAACATATTAATTCTGTATACCTTCTTCTTCACTAGAAGCTTTGGGTTGGCCATTGGGCAGGTAAGTCAGCTGTACCTTCCTGTTGATTCCTGAGAAATGCCCATACCTGACAGAGAAGATATAATGGTCGAAAAAAAGAGAGGCCACTCATTCAATGAAAAAACTCATCCACAGTGAACAGTGGTATCATACAGAGGACAAAGCCCATTTCAAATACACCCTCTCCCCCTCAAGTAAGTGTGAAAAGTCTAGCAGGTTTTCAGTTGCAGTCATGTTTCTAGAAACATGCATTTGCAGGTGACCTTTCCTCACCACCTGGTGTTAATATGTGCCATGTTTGCCATACCAGGGCTGTCTCTTGGGGCATGACAGGATTTGAAGAGATAAAAGACGACACTGCCCGCGCACCAGCGAGATATTGTCTCTTTAGTTCAAGACTCTTCACAACCATGTTTCTGCAAATGTTGCAACAGCGCAGTGTTAAAACCACTTTTATGATGGTATGTGCACTCTCATAGTTTTGGTTAAACACTGCAATGTGAGTCTAATGGAAAACACTCCTAACAGTGCTTTGGCAATGAAGAACATGCCAAACATTCAAAATACTTGGCCCACACCACATAAGCTGATCAAGAGTCAATTCTCTTCGCTTCTCCTGGCTTCTGTTTGTCCTTCGTAGTTAAAAAAAAAAAAAAGACTGATTCTGGATCAGCTTCAGGACAAATAATTTCAAAACCCAAATGCAATCCCATTCAACTTTGTAATCATTTCAAATCAAGCATTTCCCCAAGGTCATTTTTTTAAATGAGCAAACCCACACATCTTTTAAGAAGCTTACTCTAGCCCCACACAAACCATAGTACTCATGTGACCACTGGTCTCTGAAGAGAATAAGAGAAGAATGTAATGAAGAGGGAAAGAATGCACGAGATTAGACACACTCATACAGACACATGCAGACGTTACACAGTATTACAATATCACACATCACAGGACGGGCCTTGTCTTGGTGGTGTTGGTGGTGGTGGTGGTGGTGGGTGTGTGTGTGTGTGGGGGGGGGGGGGGGGTCTGGGGAAGGCCTCGTTAAAATGTCAGTGCATTCTAGAAAAAGAGGGGGCTATTAATGCAAGGACTGGTTACAAGTATGACACAGGAGAAGAAACCTTCCCTCCTGCCTTCAGGGGCAGGGGTCAAGGGATGCGTACTGATTATCATTCAAGCTGGATTCCCTTTGGAGACAGAGATTGGTGGAGAGAGAGGGAGGGAGGGAAAGAGAGGGAAAAGGGGAGGAGAAGGGAGGAAGAGAAAAGAGAAATGAAGGTAAGAACAATCTGGAGACATTAACGCATTGTTCAAGAGAATGTGAGTCTTAGTCTAATGTCGAGCTAGTCTCGTCAATTTAAACATGGAAAATACCTTGTCCAGTTGACCCTTCTAAACACACCCAACTACGTTCTTTGTTAAAGCCAACCCAGTCATGTAACACTGAGATCCAACCGGTCAGTCGTGTAACACTGAGATACAAACTCACAAACTCAGACACAGGGTACAGTGTAATTTACTGTTCCACCACCTGGTTGTCTGCAGGCCAAGTCTGCAAAGTTTTTTCAGTCACAAAGCCTAGTCTAAGAGTCTCCAGTCTGTGACCTAGCTGTATATGTACACCTGGATGAAAACTGATACACATCTGTTTGTGTTTCATGCCCAAAAAACTGATTTACTGTAATGCCTTAATTTTGACTCCATGATCAATAATGATAAATTCTGAAGCAACTGACTGGCAACCTATTCTGGTAGATTTAGACAAATGCACAAAAAAAACAACACACAAAAAATCAAAAGTGTTTCACTGAGTGTAATAGTGTTGGGATTTTATAGCTCACTGATCATAATGTTCATTCTTGGCATTTGATGTCAACTGAGAATTAAAGTCTGAGTCCAGTCTTAAGTCAGTGTTCATGTAGGGGTGTGCAATACTGACAAAAAATGATATATCGATATTCTCTGGGATTTTGTTGATAACGATAAGTAAATGATATTTTGCATCCTTCAAAAACATGTTTGTAAAAGTCTTATATTGTACTAGCTCGCTCTTGTTAATAGGATATTAATTGTTGTTTACTAATGATATTAATGGAAACCACCTATTTAAGGAAAACAGGTCTTATTTATTCACTTAAAACTGAAGCACTCAAGTAAAAGCAATACAAAAACATTGAAATCACCAGTGCAATTACTACTAAGAACAAACAGTGCAAGCATGAGTAAACCATTTCAAAGTGGCCTACAGGATTCACTTTGTAAAAATATGTACAAAGACCAACAAAGACTATTATAATGAGAGCATTTTAAACAGACACTTCCCCTTAATTTCAGACACAGTTTGCAGACTTCAGCAACATTAGTCTTTTTAGAGCCAAACCACCTCCACGCAAGTGAGGATGATCCACATCTAGCAATTAAATTTAACGACATAGACTGAGAGGCTGGTGATGTCTGTATTTTGTCTCATGGCGCTGTTTGTTCACTCGTTTTTAACTTTAGTTATGCATTTTTAAGCAGCTACACTAGCTTAATTGGTGGTGCTGTGACCATGGACGCCTTTATTACTCCACTGCATGCACTCTCAACGCGCACGTGCAGTAGTCATCTTAATAGGCTACATGACGCAATGAATGCGTGGACTCTCGAGGTGTGTTTTTGATCAGCTTTGCAGCGGTCATTGCCTTGAGAAGCATCTCAGAGCAGCAGTGGACAGAGTATGGAAAGAAGAACGCAGAACAGCTAAAGCATGATGGGAAATGTAATCTCAGCGGAGAGATGGTGAGCTGATGGGGTAAGGATGAACTGATGAGCTAAGGATGGTGCAGACTGTGGGGCATATCTTTTTCTACAGTATTAGTAACCCTTCACCAAAAAAATGAAAAGGAGTGACACCTCCACCCCCGCCCCCCACACACACATGTACACACACACACAATTGCTAAAATGTTACCTACTCCTACACTCTGCCATAATGTTACTGACTCTGTTATGGTAAAAAGTGAATACACAAAAGCCACACTCACATTTCCAATACTGCTTTGAGCTGTTCCAATTTAGACTTCTTCTCCTCAATCTCACAGTCATTGTGCTGTCCCAGTTCCACCAGGAGTTGACGAGCAATGTCCAGCACTTCCTGTGAGCATAGAAACACACATTACATTCACACCAGTCACATCTACGCAAGTTTACAGACACAGGTAAATATGTTAATAAAAAACAGTGAAATTTTGCAAGTTAGAGACAAAGGCCCTCATTTACAAAATGAATGTACGACAGAAAACTGGGCATACGGTCATTTCCACGCAAAGCTCGACATTTATCAATATGGACGTGCGCGGTGTCCACGATCAAATCTCACGTCGAGTCTCAACTCGTGTAAGCAAGTTTTTGAGTCGTGGATTTGTGGTGCAGCATAGTGGCGAGTCTGAGAATTGTTGTTAGACCATATATCGTGACTGGCATCTAAGCATATGCAGCTACATATTCATCACTTAACAATATGTGGCCTGTGCCAAAATATTTTATTCTGTAAAGGCCTGCAACAACTAGTATGTTTCATATAACCTTACATATATAGGTGTTTTCAAATTGTTTGTACTTAACAGGGTTAACAGTTTTTTTGGTGTAAGATTAATTTGTCTTTCATTTTGAGATAGCCTACTTGTTAGGCTAAGCGACTAGTGACATAACTACAAGCAATTAAAAGCAATGGGTGGAGATGGAAGCTCTAAGATGCCATGAATTTACATTTAGTTTAGATTCTGTTTTCTGTTATTACGTGTTATTTTTCTTTGTTTTCTCGAGATCTCGGATTAACTATGTCGTTATCCCGAGAAAACAAAGCATCGTTGTTTCGTGATAATGACATAAGTAAGTTGAGATCTCGAGAAAACAAAGATAAATAACACGTAATAACAGAAAACGGAATCTAAATTAAATGTAAATTCATGGCGTCTTTGGGCTTCCATAGGTAGGCTAACCCAATTTGCAATATGATTGGTTCAATTGGACTTGCGATGTCAGAGTTTCTATGTCTGAGAACTTTCGCTTCTTGGACGTATTACGCCCCTCCATGTTGTAAACTCTAGGGACGAGGCAATAAACTGATGCCCTGTTCGAAATGTACATTCACTCACTGTATAGAGCACCATTTTGTGGTGCTGTTTGAAATCTCAACTGAAATTTTATGACACTGTATAGCACGCGATAGAATCATCGCGAGGCACGGCAAAATGTGCGCTGTGTCCGAAACCACTCACTACTCACTATATAGGGCACTATATAGTGAGTCCGCCATTTTGTAGTGTTGTCCAAATGTGTGGTGAGAATTGGTATACCCTACATAGTTCACTCAAAGTACCCCACAATGCATCGTGAGAAGTAGGGTACAACCGATGTACCCTACATCGATCAACTAAGACCATCATGCATTGCGGCCTGTCTTGTGAAATCAGGCAAGTCTTTACAGAGCAATAAATGCAGATGTTCTGGCGTTTGTTAATGCAACAGAGATAAATCAATACGAATATGCAGCGCATAATTATGTAGCAGCGTAACATCCAAATAGTGTCCGAAATGTATCAACAGCTGTCTGCCCTTATCCCCTAATGAGTGTTCTATGTACCAAACACTATATAGTGAGTAGGGGGTAGTGAGTAGGGAACGATTTTGGACACAGCGTTAGAGTACAGAAGCTGTACTCTACATCGATCGTCATACATTGCGGCCTGTCTCGTGAAAGCAGAGAGTCTTTTACAGACCAATCAGGTGCAGATGTTCTGTTGTTTGTTTATGCGACAGAGATAATAATTACGAATAATTATGCTGCAGCGTAACGTCCAAATAGTGTCCGAAATGTATCAACAGCAGTCAACCGTTATCCCCTAGTGAGTGTTCCATGTAGCAAACACTACATAGTGAGTGAGTGAGTGAACAAGTGAGCATTTCGAACACGGGGTGAGAAAATTTTGGGGGGCGTGATATTTAATTGACGACCATTTTTTGGCGGCCACATTTATCAACGCCTGATCATTCTTACGCTGTAACTGGCGAGATACGAACGTTTCATGAATCACACGTGAACTCTGTCGTAAAATTATTTCTGCGCTCGGATTTGCACTGTTTTCTACATTAGACTGATAAATGAGGGCCAATGTCTGTTTCTAAGACCACTACACAGGTGTCAGACCCATGGTCTGTGCAGGTCTATGACACCTGAATGACAAACTCTTCATATAGAACGAATAAATATGCCTTGTGTGTGTGTGTTTTATAGTGTATTAGTGAAAGAGGCTCCTACAGCAAATGTAAATGGTAATACCTAACATCATGTTCTTTTCAAAGTCTGTCACACTCCACAGAGCTATCCAATGAAAAACATCCTGACATAGATGCAGAGCCTTAAATAGACACCGACTGTCAACCTGACCCTGTGACATGTGACAGCTGGCAGGCCTCTGCCCATACGACTCACCACAAACAAAAGACAACAGCCAATTCATACTCACACATCTACCCACGTCATAACACACACCCTGACACCAACACCGCTTCGTGCTCAGCCACACGCTTCACTACGCTGACACCCCAAGATTTATGTCTGTTTTTGCAAGTGGACGTGGTAGTCAAAGGAGCCTATGACAGGTGTGATGTCATCACACATCCATGATGAACCGACAGTTGTAAAAGCAAATGTTTACTCATCTGACTGACACCTGATTAAAGCTTCCTGTATATGTGATGTATGGTAGTACTGTGTTATGAAATATGAGGAAGTCAATCAGACGCACAAGTTTCTTCCTGCTGCAGCAAACCTTCCAGCGCAAGTCATTTAAAGGGACTTACACAAAGTCAGTGCCAACACGTCTGAGTTTCGCATCCCTGGGAAACACATTTCTTCTCCATCTAAGACCTACCTGCAACTGCTTGGGTTTTTTCAGCTTCAGCTTCCCAGACTTGTAACCACCATACTTTTCAAACAGGTCAAAAAACCTACACAGATGCATAGTATGTTAGAAATATACACATAAAACCTACACAGAGAAGTCGTGTGTTCCAAACACAGACATAAAAATCCTAAACAGAGATATAGTATGTTACAAATATAAACATAAAACACCTAAACAGAGGTGCTGTAGGTTACAAACATAGACACAAAAACCTAAATAGAGGTGCTGTATGCTATGAACATAGACATAAAAGAAAAAACTAAACAGACACACTGTGTGTTGTGAACAGAGACATTAAAAAAACAATGTATACTGAAGTGAATGCCTCAAGTTTAACCTACATGGCATTCCTCACTTCCATCTTCATCTTCTGTTTAGGTGTGCGGTCGCCATGGCGAATTATGGCGATGACACAGCGGAGTTCCATCCTGCAGAGGGCAGAGGTAAAAAAAATTGAAAGTATACGAACGTACGCATTTGTACGTCATCTGCCTCCTCTGGTCTGCGTGAACGCACTGTCATACCTCTCCCTACTCTTCCAGAACAATCATGGTCTTACCTTTATGTGTAACTTTTTTTGTGTTTTTTCCAAAACAAATCATAAGACAGCAAATAAAGAAACGAATATACATATGAAAATTATGGATGAAAATTAGGATTTGTCTGTCTCTACTTCAGTTCCTGTCTATATTTTAATGCATGTCTCTAATTCAGTGATCATAATGAACATGGATTAAACACATTTCTTTGTGCTGGTACAAAGTAGAATGTTAAAGCTGTCCGGCACCTACATGGTTCCTGATGTAGTGGGGACGATGGGTATATCCTCGGCTTCCATGGGAATAGACCAGGGGATGTGGAACTGAGGGGCCAATTCACGCATGACCATGTTCCTGAGGGAAGAATTTCAGTGTTATATCAAGTTCACCACTGATACTCAGACACAACAGGCCTGAAGAATTTCTGTTCTGCTTTTTGTCATCAAATTATTTCAGACATTAATGGCTAGGAAATCCCCTTACAGAAACTAAACAAACTGATCACACAGTACTTTAGTGTTAGAGATGCATTCCATTCACTGAAATGTTGTACTGTGTTACTGCTGATAATCTATACCAAATCTGAACCTAATGAACTTCACAAATACTGGAAATAAAATCTTCAGCAAAGAATGGAGCATAAGAAAGATACTAGAGCATCTTAACCTACCCCAAGACTTTGGCACAGTCGTCATAATACTTCATAGAATTCTTCACAAAACTAAACCCATTCACGTCACACACATAAGAGTGTCCGTTTGCCCTGAGCAGGTCAAAACCACACACTGTTTGCTGTAGGAAAAAAGCAAACACATCAAAAATGTCTAGATAAATCTGACAACAGCAAAAAAAAATTCAGAGGTTTGTGTAAGAATTGAAATAGTGGATGGGCTAGAAAAAAACTTCACCAGTGGTGGGACACTAACCTTGAAAGCTAGGCATACTTTTCGAGCCACCAGTTTCTCCATGGCGGTGAGCATCACTGGGTATCGGATCTCTTTGCCCTCACTGTCTCTCTCCACTTTACCGTCCAGGGCAGGAGACTTACGGGCCTCTGCATGAGCGTAGTCTGGTCCAACTGTGTACACCTGTTATCACAGCAGAGTCAGGAAAAAAACTGACCAGATATTTAGGACAAATACACACACACACACACAGAGTCACTCAGGCTCTTTATTTTAATACTGTCTTCATATCGAGTGTTCCCAAAGTAATTACTGATAAGTCACATAAAGTACAACACATGCACGTAAACACACATGCACACAGACACAAACACACACCTTCACATCAGTACCATCTGTGGGCATGAACTCCTCATAGATGTAGGATCCTGTCTTTCTCACAGTGCTTTCAGGAGAATACACACTGCTGCGGCTCCCGATCTACAACAGAGCACCACAGCGTTTAAACCCTGATGACCGTCATAGTGGAGCCCTCATTTTGTCTACAAAGGTATGAACCACTGACATAGAGAAACAAACAATACCTTCCTGAAGAGACGCTGGCTGCCCCCACCCGCAGAGGTGGGGTAGTAAATGTAAACATTGTGGTCTTCAGCAGAGACTGGCTTCTCCACAAAGGGCTTCAAGAACACCTCCCCATTCACCTCCACCTGGTCCTCCCCTTCCACCAGGTTACACTCTGACACACACACACACACAGGTAAACTGTCACTGACAGATAGCTGAGGTCTTCCTCAGGTTTTTAAACCACACTGCTGGAGGACAGATGACACAGTCTATTGGCTGCCAAACTATGACTTACTTTGCTCCTAACTTTGCTATTGTTACTAAACTTATTGTTACTAAACTGTATTACTAAACTCTACTACACACAAATATAGTGACAATACCAAGAACACTGTCCATCTGTTCACAGAGGCTGTCAAACAGAAAACGCAAACATTTCTGCTGCCGCATTCTTATTGACAAACTGCATGCATGCCATCAGTAACACTCTGTCACACTCTCTCACACACACTAACACATTAGATTCATATTTCACTATGCAATCATGTATCTATAAGCGTCACAGATTCTGGGCCTGTACCTTCCGGTCGGTCAGGGTCGCGGTTCAGCACTGCATAGCGAGGCAGGTCAATGCCTTCCTCCTGCAGGATCCGGTACACTTCTCTCCTACAAACAAAACAAAAAGAAAAAAAGACAGAATGTATTCAGCTGTCCTGAGGTAAAGCCATAGTAAAAGCTTTACAGATAAGGGTCTGTGATTAAGGGGCTGTTCTTCCTGTCATACCTGTCCTGTATGTAGTATTGCATGTTGAGGTCATTAATGAGGAGGGGATTTCTCAGGTTAGCATAACTCACTGCCTTGTCCAGAGGAAATCCTTTGAGTATACAACATCATCGCATTAATGTCACAGAATGTCGATGACACACTGTGGCCTTTACATCATGTCGATTTTATGATTCCACTGTATGCATTTTAGGGCATGTACCTCCCTGATAATGTTTGAGAAAATGCTTTAAGTCCCAGACTACTGTGAACCAATCACAACATCTTAATGAATGATAAAACACAAGCTTGGAATACTCTATGCATTTATGCAGGAGTGTCGGTGTATAGCTTTGAGGCAGAAGTAGAGATATAGAGTAGAGATGTGAGTACACATGTGTGAGGGGGCAGTCATGTGAGTGCGTGTGCGTGTGTGTGGTCACCTTTGGAGTGGAAGGAGATGAGGCAGTCACAGATGGGCCAGTTTTCCACAGGTTCATTCAGGATGACTTCCTCAGGAAAGATCACCACTGTGATATACTCAAACTTACACAGTCTCTCCATGATCTGAGTCATGGGTTTGGACTTGGATTTCTTCATCATGGAACAGATCCCCACCACAATCTGACGGCCTGCGGACTGAGAAACACATACATACACTTATATCACAGTGTGTTTACACCACATCAATCACTCCATGGTTTCCATCAATGTCCCATATCAGTTTTCTCCTCCTGCTGCTCTCCCAGCGGCCTCTTTGTTAGCTGATCTCTGATCATTCTCACCTGATCCTCTTCCTCCTCTTCCTCCTCCTCATTGTACAGCTCCGAAGTGTAACTCATGTCTCTGTCTTCCAGCTTTCTGTTCTCATCCTCCTCACAGCCTATCCGAAATTTCGGAATCTCGTACTGGTCCCTCTCCTGACCTCCAGACATCCCAGTCAAGGACCAGCAGAACACTCAAAGTCTCGGCACAACATCACGTACAAACACACAGTAGCAGATCCATCAGACTGGTGGGTAATGTAGTCCACGCAGATGAGGTCAGTGAAGAGTACCAGGATGTAAGAGCTGACAGGGGTAGAGCCTTAGGTTTCCAATCAGAGGCAAAGCATCATCTCTCCAATGAGAGGCACTCAGACAGTTATAGAGGAAACTTCATGGCTATTTTCTGGAGAAAAGGCAGTACTCAACACCAGCTATAAGCATAAAATAAGAGAAAGAGATGTTCAACGCTGTGGATAAACAAACAGAGTGAATAACACATCATCTGTGACTTATTCAGACAGATCCAGTTGAGAGGAACTAAAGAGAAAGGAGAGGTCTGGGTACTCATAGCTCCCTGTGTTCCAAGGCATTAAAAACACCTCAGCGCGGGGTGAAACAAAACATAATGCTTGTTTTTCCACTATCTCAACACATGTCCTGCTCTGAAGCCCAGACAATAAAAAATCCAGTGAAATTATCTGGAATGTATGAGCGGAAAGGCTATATCTAACAGCTTTGCTTCTGATCTAACTGATCTGTTTCCATTTATTGTAATAAAAAAAAGATTTGTGTTGAAACTGTAAAAGCAAGTTTTAGAATGCCCAAACAGCCTGTCTCAGCCCTTCAGTACCACCCTGGTACACTCCACCATCAGAGCACTGATTACATGAGGAAAAATGCACAGTTCGCCATCTGTAACAGATATGCTTGGCATATCATATCACATTTCAGTGTCCAAACAGATATGGCCCTACACACACCACAACAGAAACTGGGGGTGGGGAGAGAGAGGTTCTCCAAGCAATTACACAGCACGAGATTTAGCAAAATCCTTCCTTATGCTCGTTTCTTCTTTGCTGTTTGTTTAGTTTTAGGCTCAAGTGAGAAACCCCAAGGTTGAAAAAGGGTGATACAGAGAATCGTAATACGTCCAGCAAACAGAAAACCTATTTCTGACATCAGCGGATGACTGAGCTAGGACCCAGGAATAGCCCTCCCCCTTCTCACTGGCCAAAGTGAGGGGAGGGGCAGAGAGGGATCGGGTGGTAAGGTCTACGTTTCCCAAAGATAACTCATCACTCTGTACAGAAAGTGTTGACAGGAAACATTAAGATTGGAGGAAGTTGTTCTAAATGACCTGGGGTCAGGGAACACTAACAGAGATGAACAAACTCATAAATAAATAGCTACATACAACATTACAACAAACCACACGTTAAGCTCCTCTTCTCAGAGGGAAGGGACAGAGGGAGATCATCCTAACAGGTCTGTTGAACAGTAGTCTAAACGCTTAGCAATGAGTTGCCCATCTAGAGACTGAAATATGATGATTCTCTCTGGCTATTTGACAAAGATAGCCGACTGGTCCATGAACCAAACCGTCTACCCTGAGGCAGTGTGTGCGTCCATAATTACTCTGTCTTGGCAAAGACTGGGCAGTGTTGCGCAAGACAATTAATATCTGCTGTGTTAGGCAAACATGCCCAAGTAACCAGGTAACAAAGCATGCCATGTTCAAAATACACTAAGCTCTACCGTTGTCCTTTAATTCAATTACCAGTCTCCATTATACTGGCATGCTTTTGGATATTTCGGTCTCCGACTCCAGTTTAATTCTTGACACTTTCCAGTCAGTGGAACTTTTGACCTCTGAGACCTTGTGCTCCACAACAGTTTCAGGGCTGTGTGGTCTTCACAGGACAGTGGGCCAAAAACCACAGCATTCGACTCTGGTCTCTTCACAAAAGATAGTAGGAACATACTATACTTTAATTATTATTTTGGTGTGATTTGACGCGCTTGGTCTTATAACCATGGCACGGGTGGCACAGGGCATGTGCGCAAACAGTGTGCGTTAACCGTGATTTACAAAAAATATATTTTTGCGTCAGTTTAGCTATGCACCTGCTGCATGTGTTTAAGTGAGTGGATAAAAGCGTCCGTCAAATGAATAAATGTAAATGTAAATACATGGTTGAAAACAGCAACCTATCTACTGACGAGTGAAGTCAACTTGTCATAACGTAATTAATTCGATGTGTTGAAACTTTGAATCTATATGACCATGCACAGCCAAACCAACCTTTCGTTCTTATTCTCAGTCCTAGAGATCTTGCCATACTTTTTCTCAGCGATTTATTAACACACAAGCATTTCTAAAGGCCATCAAATAGATTTACTTCTGTATTGCAGATCAGATTATTTAGGCAGAAGGAAACTGAACTGAAATCTTCTTTACTCAAGAATGTGGGCAACCACAAGCAAAACTGTTAGGCATGTGACCTTCGACAGTAAACGAACTGTATTACACGCTATACAACATGATAAGAGAACACAACCAAAGCACTGGATCGCTGAAGAAGTGTTATCTCTGGAGGCACCACTGCTGAATATTTAACCAGGTGGTTAATTATTAATTTCTAGTTATTACAATTTATCAGACCACAGACAACGTGACGGTCTACTATGTACCCCACTACCGTTTCATCCGTCTACTCACCCCACCGGTATCTTAACAGAGTAAAACAATGTTTGCCAGCTCAAAGCAAACAAAAACATGGTGCCGACTCACTACGACGTGTTCAGATATTCTGTTGCAACAAAACTATCTCGTGAAAATTATTATTAAACTGTTACGGTCTCCTGCTGTAATACAAAGGTTTAGTCACCTGTATGAATAGCAGTTCAGCTCCCACCAGAAAAGCGTAGTCTACAACCCGTGTGGCACTGGTCGCAGCTGTTGTGGTAAATGTGCGCGCATTTTAACACCACCTTAAAAGTAGGAGCACAACGCTACAGCGTGCACGAGGAGGATGGTTACCAGCCTTGGGAAGGCAGGAATGTAGGGCTAATACTCAAAGCACTCGATTATCTGAAATATCCGACAACGAGTGCAGAAGAAATGTAAGCTCTTTGGAAAACGATCTGGACACTTTCTAACGTCTCAGGTGACACCAACGTGATGGTTCACGCGCTCTATGCATTCAAGTATACAGCTCCACAGAAAGTCGTGCAGATGAGCGAATCACTCGTGATCGCAGGTAGCAACTTCAGTATGTCCGACGGCGCGCATCCTCTCTGCGTGAAGCACTTTACCCTTTTTAACAACGCAGACAGCTGAACAATTATTGATTGATGGTTTTGAGAAAAAAAAATGTTATTGTCAAACATTCGTAATACGGGTTTGTTCACAAATAAATACTTTACACATGGGTATATGGCACTAATTAAACTTGGCACTGACTACGTACGTGATCACTCACAGCCTACCCCACCCCTCATTCTTAGACCGAAGCGTTTTAAAAAGCCATGCCGAGTCAATAAAAGTTACATTAATCTCGCTTTGTGACATTCGGAACCTTATACATTCGCATAATCACAAAGTTAAAATAAGTACAGGACAGCACAGAGCACATTACACTCACTTTTTATAAATGTAACTGGTTAACTGACAGCGGTCAACTTCCTTGTCTCCGTGCTTGGTTGCACCATATAAACTTACGTTTCGAAAACATTAACCGGCTCCTTCTCTCGTTCGAAGTCAACTGGCGTGGGGGAGTTCATATAGATGACTGCCACCTACAGCGCTGGCGATAGTGGCTAGTGGGATGAATGGCAGACTACAAGACTGACAAAATATTCATAACAGCGATTGTCAAACAAACGCCTTGTTCTGTAGTACTCTAGACTCGGTTTTCTCTCAGCCAGTAATGCTTGCAGTAGCGATGTATTGTCACATTTCCGGATGCGAGCATTGTGCAACTTGAGACTTCTCCAGTGGAGGGCACTACGGAAACCGTTTTATAGCATCATACCCACTTAAATTATATGGGACATCAAAACTTGTTCAGTGGTGACTTATGACAGTGGAGACAGACTAATAAACTGTTCATTGTGAGGACAGTTCCCATGGATCGCACTGAGGGTCCTCACGATGGCAGTACCGTAATATTTCGTATATAAATGTGTACTGCATGAACCGTAGCCGGTTTGAGTGAGTTCTTGCTTTGCTTAGGCTCTGTTGTGACGTTAACAATCAATGTATGCTTTAGTATACATATCAGAATGGCCATTAATTTAAAAATTCCAGTCTCTTGCAGCCATGGCTGAGTATAGAGAAGTTAGAAGTTCGCAGTTACAGTAGTACAGTTGTAACAAATCAGGAAATGGATATCAATGTTAATTCTACCAGGACTGTATCTTTAACCTCCAACCACTTTTTTTTCTTTCTTCTTGATCATATTGGGGTAATCACTTAACCCATCTTCTGGCAGTCTGAGGGATTTCACAGGTATTGTGAGGTGATAATCTTTCACACTGTGATTCAGTTTGTGTTTTGAATGACTGTTTTAGTTAAAGGCAGGGTTTCTGTTGGTACGGCTCCAAATTAAACCAAAGTCTTGGGCAATCCTTACCCCTTCCCATCATTCATCAGGATATGAGAGACTGCAGTGTGCAAGAACATAAGGAAAACAGTGTTCCCCAAAAATGAAACTTCTTTTTCCCTCTTTGCCCTTTCTCCAGCCTGCCCAGAATGTTACTTACTCTCTCTCTCTCTCTCTCTCTGTCTCTGTCTCTGTCTCTGTCTCTCTCTCTCTCTCTGTGTGTATGTGTGTGTGAAAGAGAGAGCAAGAGAGAGAGATTTTTTAATCCTGCTCAAAGTTAAGGTTTGTGTGCCACCTCTGTGGTGCTTTTATCTCCAGTACATTAGAAAGACCCGGATTTGGAAAAGGTTGGCTTTAAAATAGAAGTACTGCATTCATCAGGTTTGCCCCTGTGTACCACATTATACATTTGTTCTTTGAAGGAGGGCATGGAGAACAGAATGAAAAAGTGCCAAGTCACAATGTTCTGTCACAGGATTTTGTCATGAAAACCTTCCAGAAAGATTAAACTGTCTTCCATTTAGACTAATGTGAGAAACCTGGTCTTTAGTTTTAAGCCTTTCTTGATATATTCAGATTTCTCCCCAGAGGGGAGAGAAATGGGAACTTAGTGATCTCAGTGAGTATTAATTGTGACTATTTCTATACAGGTGGAAAGAACAGTACATAAGTCACCCTGATACAGAGGCCTGTTATTTAAAACTCTCAGAATCATGATGGACTCAGTATGATACTGATTCACAAGGTCCCGGTCTTTAGAGAGCATCTCTTATGAATTCTCATTTTAGTGTATAGAGCAGTGAGAGGCAAGATAGGGCCTTGACATATGTAAGACCTATATCTTCTTCTTCTTCTTCTTCTTGTTCTTGTTCTTCTTCTTCTTCTTCTTCTTCTTCTTCTTCTTCTTCTTCTTCTTCTTTTTCTTCTTCTTCTTCTTCTTCTTCTTCTTCTTCTTCTACTTCCTGCTCTTCTGCTGCTGCTGCTCCTTCTGCTTCCATATTTTCATTTGACAATAACCATTCTTAATTCTAACATGCTGCATCCATCAATACACAGTTAATTGATATTCCAATGGAGCTATGCTGACATTAAATGGATAAAAATGTAGGTCAAGTTTCAGCACAAGTTTCTGACTGTTTAAGAGAGGACAGAACAGAAGAAGATACATAGAGAGTAACAACCTTGAACTGAAAGTTATACATCCAATAGTATATAAGGGAATATGAGAGGTGCTATTTTTGCCGTGGTCACAGAAATAATATGAAACTAACAGCCTATACTTTTAATGTACTCTTTTAATGTACTCCTATAATTTACATCACACTAGCTATATGTGCATATTACCTTTTAAAATTAGTCCTAATGTATTCCAACAGTGGACTTGGTAGTTGAGTGTAGAGAGGATCTGTAGTGCATGTCTATAATCCCTCCATTCATTTGAATCAAACTCTATAAAAAGGCCACTTTCTCCCCACTGACAGACAGTCAGAGACTGTGTCAATACTGCAGTGGAGAGAGGAGACTGAAGCTAAGTCAAAGGATGCTTTTCAGCCAAGTTCCAACCCTGGCTCTCTCTCTCCCTCTCAGGAGCTGAGCAATTAGCTGAGAGTGGACTTTTACATGCAGTGAATGATAAGGGTAAAAGCTACATGCTTACACACATTCAGTCTCCTTTGTGACAGTGACCCTCACATCAATGTTAATTGCAATGGTAATCAGGTGTTTGTGTTTTCATTTTCTGATACACTTTGAGTGCTACAGTAATGACCAAAGAGGATATGATTTTTTTTTTGCCCTCAATACCCCATCAACCACTTTAAGCTGTTTTATGGGTAAACCAAAATTTTAATTCTGATCACTAGATATTGTATTGATTGCAGAGAATGGTTGGAAGTGAGAGCTTTTTCAAATCTTAGATGACAACACCAAATCTTAGATGGCGGTAATAAAAAGGGAAAGCCAAAACATTGGCAGAGAAGACAATGACATCAAGTCTCATAGCAAGCTGACAAAGATTGTCAGTTAATGTTCTAGTAAGGATTATGACATGATTATGATTTCTCCAGTATATTAAGTACAAGTGTAATGCTGTATTTACAGACAAGTAACACATTTTAGTGTTTAATCAGAAAGATCCTTTTGTTTTTCACTGTGTGTAATGGGGGGGGGGGGGGGACCAACTTGCTTAAAATGGGTAAATAAATATCCTTCTTCTGAATGTCCCATAAACCTCTGTCCCAGGTTTGCCCTCTGTGACATGAACACAGAGCCATGAATGTGTGTAAGAGCAGTTTTAATCCGCTGTTTTCAGGATCCGTCGCCGGTTAGAAATGATGTGTCCCAACACTGAGTACAGTGGCACTACTGTCCCTAATTAGGCAGAGACCAGGAATTTGTCAACCCTGAGAAAAAACACCAATGATACATATATAGCTTGCAGTGTGTGTACATAGAGGGGCTTGAGGTTAGGTGAGTGCGGGATCGTTTTGATTACAGCAGCCTGGTGGTCAGAATGAATACATTCATCCTTATGTTTCCCATGATGCAGGTACATGTTCACAAGTAATTGTGGAGGTCTTTGTTAAGAGGGGTTCTCTATATACAGTCTTAAGGCTGAGGATTATAGGTGTCTCAATTAACCTCATATACAAAGCCCATACATGCATCTGTAATGGGGAGGGAAAGATACAATCTCACATATCTAATTCACTCATGGCCCTTTGAACAAACGGATATCCACTGCACATGAATAGCAGTATGAATGGTACTGGTGTAATACAGAACCAGTGAAGAACAGACTTGATCTGATAATATTTCTCATTCTTGGTACTCGCCTGGTCTCTGGTTGCTTACATTTCATCTGATTTTTTTTTTAATAAATGACCTCCACCTCTGCAGAAAACAACACAGCATGTGCATGAGGTTTTCAGCGGATACCAAAACAAGTTGTTTTTTTTTAATGATCACGATCGTTGTAAATCCGCACATATCACGGTGCTAACACTAGCACAATTCATGGAGTCAAGCTGACGTCAGTGAGAAATCTGTCTGTGACTCTGAGCAGGTCTCTTGGGTGCTGTAGAACACAGGCCCAGTAGGTCTGGCTCCCACTCTTTGAGAGACAACAGTGAAGAAATGTGAAACAGACCATAAACACGTTAAATTAATAACATATCAACAGCCGATTGAGTCTCCAAACATGTTAATTGGTTTTGGAGTTCAGCTTTCTGCCTATTCAGGGATATGTTTTCATTTTCAGTAGCTCCATAAAACATTTTTTTCCCCTAACAGAAGGTATTTGTATTCATATGAGCTGATTGGTAGAGTCTGTCCTAGGAGACATCTAACAGTGCTAAACTTCAGCTCCACGTTCACAGACCAGCACCAGGGCAGTGTGTATGTGTGTGTGTGTGTGTGTGTGTGTGTGTGTGAATGTGTTCTCAGGCCAGAACCAGGGCAGTGTGACACTGAACAAGACCAAGTTTGTGGACGCAACACAATACTGTATTTGGAGAAAGTTACACTGACCTCAATCTTCCATTTTGTCTCTGTGGTTTCCATTGTGTTCCTGGTTTATGTGTAATACTGCTGAGGTGTAGTTCCACTAAACACTGACATGCACACCAAACTGTATTGGCCTGTTCACACTGTGCTCAGGTGTGGTGTTCTCCTCAGGACAGTCAGACCTGTGCATGTCCTCTCATGTAAATTATAATATGGGGAAGGCACTGTGTCCTGTATCTGCCTTACACCACTATGACTGCATTATCATTATTATTATTATTATCATTATTATTATTATTATTATTATGTTGTTGTTGTTGTTGTTGTTGTTCTTCTTCTTCTTCTTCTTCTTCTTCTTCTTCTTCTTCTTCTTCTTCTTATGTTGTTGTTGTTGTTGTTCTTCTTCTTCTTCTTCTTCTTCTTCTTCTTATTATTATTATTATTATTATTATTTGCCTTATCTGGAAATCAGGCAGAAACATTTTCAGTTTTTCACAAATTTTTAGGGGTTTTTTTGTTTTGTTTTATTTTATTTTCTAATTCGCCAGCAGTTGGTCAAATATGTCTGATGAGACTGAATATGCTGTGTTTTTAGGCTGTGTTTTTCTTTTGTTTTTGTCTTAGTACTCCTTTAAATCAACTCTCTCCACCTTCTCATTCCTTCTCTCTTGCATTTACAAAATGTTGAAATGGGCTGAAACATGCAGTCACCCACATGCAATGTTTAAGAGCAGATGAGTGCACATGTGTGGCACCAGGGAAGAGAGTATTGGCCTGTTTGGTCAGGTCACTGTACAATTGTCTTCTCTTTTAATTTCTTCACTTACAGGATTACTTCAAGTTTCTCATCCAAGTCAACATACTCAAGTTATTAGAATGATTTACCAAATGAATATCCAACAATATGGATTATGAATGCAAACTGAGAGTATCAGATCTAAAACAGTGTAGACTAAACTGATATGATAATGGTAAAAAAAAACACATTGTAGCTATCTGTGACACCTATCTTGAGCATATACTATAGAATATACAGTGAAGATAGTATTGTCACTTTGTAGGTAATCAGGATTTATCTGCACTACCAGAATAATGAAGGTTGGTTAATGGTTTTAACCAATGTTATGCTCTATTCTCTGACCTGTTTGGTTTGAGTGTTTTTCCCACTGAAGGGGAGACATGTGCTCTGTCATACCACCAGCGGATCCAGTCCCTCAGTCGTCTCCACAGCTTTTCATGACACATTCTGAGTTAGACTCCGTTCTGAGTGACATTCATTACTGAGTTATATTAATCAAAGAGGGAAATGTGATTGTTTCATTAAATGAGTGCTTGCTCACTGGTGTCCTGAAAAGGAGTAGTCTGAGCCATACTCTGACTGGTTAGATGGGAACCCAATGTTACTGCTCTACAGGGCACCTGAAAAACACGTGTCATTGTCACATTTTGTGTTAGCTTGTGATGAACTGATTTGGTGAATGGATTAAAACATGATTTTAGACTTAAAAACATAAATGTGATGTTACGATTTTGTTTATACATAGGTTGAGTCTGTTCCCATGGCTACACATGTTAAAAAACTACAGAAAAAAACTCTCTGAACTGAACTTTTGAAGGTGACCAAACATGAGAGACATCACTCACATTTAAAGGTTGACATCTCTGGACTGGCCCTCACTATGAACTCAAAGTGGGAAATTCCTGTCTGCTGAGCAGAACCAATGCACTGGTGTTTGAGTCAGTTATCTGATGCACTGTACATGCCCAGGCACTCCGAAACTGCATTTTAAAAGCTGGTTTCTGAGTTTCTGGCAGGATTATGAATGTCTGATAGCAATGCTGTCATTCTTGTTCACATCACTGACAGCTGTGATTTACAGTAGAAAACAGAACTGAATGATTCTCATAATCCTTCTCATGATATGCCATGTGCTTAGCCACACTATGCATCCCTGATTGTGCATTAAACACAGGTTATTCTGAAATGTTACTGAAAGTTCAGTCAGATTACCAAGTGATCCTGTGGGATGTATCAGTTCTAGTGTGTGACATGGCCCGGTTCCACAAAGATAACATATCACCGTTAGTAGGTCACAGGAAACACTGACAGAGCTTTAGACTCTTTGTGTGTCTGTGTGTGTGTGTGTGTGTGAGAGAGAGAGAGAGAGAGAGAGAGAGTGTGTGTGTAAGCCATTCAAACCACTAATGGACCTATATTTTAAGGCATGTTTTCAGTTTTTACATCCCATTTTTGTTTCCACATCAAAGAATTTAAAAGAAAAAAACACTACAGAAAAACATTAGATATGTTCCCTGCCTAATATTAAATCAAAGTGTAATACTCATTTATAATTCAGACAGGAAATGTTGGACTGAAACTGGAAAGTGCAGTGAACATAATTATAGAATACAAAATATAGAACAAAAATTGTTGTGTGTTTGTGTCCGCATCTTTCTCCTGTAATTCAAAATCACTGGATACACTTACACTGCCTCCCAAAGAGCTCTTAAAGAGCCCAACCCCCCCCCCCCCCCCCCCCCCCGCAGTTTCTCTCTCTCTCTCTCTCTCTCTCTCTCTCTGCCTCTCAGTGGTAAAATTGTGCCCAATTTGGAAAAGGCTTCTTTCTGCTCCAAACACACTGCGGGGTAGCAAGCACATAACCAGGCTCCAAACCCACTACTCACCAGGAATTTTACTACGAGCTGTGTTCACACACAAGTCACACTCCATCAGTGACACCTCACAGTTCAACAGCAGTAATTTCAAGAACCAACGGCCAGTTTAAAGAAGTGATAGGACAGAACATATAACGGTGGGTACATTTTTTAAAAGCTTTATTACAATTCTTGAGGTTTAACCAACCATCTGGAGATGTTCTCTTAATTTACTTTCATGAAAATATTTATATCTGTTGATTAAAAAAGGACATGTAGTAATATTTGTTAGTTGAAAATGTGCTCAACTGTGAAGCAAAATGATGTCAGTTGTTGAAATGAAAGAAGTGGTTATATTTATAACTATGGGTTGCTGATTGAATAACAATGAGAATGCGTTTTAAGCATCAGTAACAGATGTAATGACTTTCACTTTGTAACATTTTAATATGATTATTTCATTTACTCATGAGTTGGAGAAATCCAATTCGGAAAGTCTGAACTTTTTCAATAGCCATGTGAGGTCCAGTGACCAAAATAAATCCAGTGGCTCTGTGTAACTGAGTGTTTGTTGTTCTTTTATTATCGTAATGAGTCTGTATTCCATTGTCTCTGGGCTGTCAGCAGGACTGTAGCGCTTACTGCCCATAATATTCTACTGTGGAGTAGGAGGCAAACTCTATCGCTATGGCAACGGTGTTTCCATAAGTGTTCTATATTAATGTCTGTACTGTAGTAGTATTTTTTGTGCATGGTAAAAGTCTGTAAACAAGAGTTCACAGTTTTAAAATGTAACAGTCTTTAGTCAGTGGAATGACGTGGTTCATCTCTGCAATCATCCCTATTTGTTTAGACATCCCATTCAAGGTATTACAAACCCTCACATAGCAGGGTCTGGGTAGACTTTATTAGGACAAATTTAGTTTCTCAGCATCCAGAAGTTGGCCATTTGAACTTTCAAAAATTAAGCAAAAATGCTGCAGTAATCTAACCGTAAAATTATTCAATGCCATGTTTTAATGATGATAGTCACTGCTGTTCGCTGTAGATCTGAATTTCATTACTCTGAGACAT